>NC_090021.1:88698164-88998521 GCF_037176765.1 Anolis sagrei
TACATTTCTTTCACCTCTATATAAAATCATTACTGTGTCGTTGAAGGTTTTTCATAGCCGAAATCACTGGGTTGCTGTGAGTTTTCCAGGCTGTATGTCCATGTTCAGGAGAGAATGGTTCTGGAACATGGCAATACAGCCTGAAAAACTCACAACAGCCAAAATCATAACGATTTGCTCTGCACCAAAATCCTTGTTCTCTTTAAGTTTGAAGGCTTTTTGTTAATTTATAGGATTTTAAATGCAACAATGATTTTGTTAGTACAGTAATAAATACCAGGTTACCAAACTAGGTTTTTATATCTGTTGGAAATGTAGAAATTCCTTTTAATGCTGTGACTCCTACCAGCATTTCCCCGCTGAAAATAGGCAAAAGGTTGTCACTGCAACTTTAAGGATCATGAGCCCAAGTATATTTTAGTTTAGCAGGACTAGATAGTATGACCAGGTGCTACTGGTTTTATTGCTGTTGTTCCTGTACATTTATTTAGCCTTTGTTACTTCAGTAGTAAATTGAAAGTGATTTGCAGCGTCATGGGTCAATTAGATTTGTCTCTAGCAATAATGGGTATAATAGCAGGACTTATTATTGATGAGACTCTGCTTCTGCTATTTAGTCTGGAAATGTCAAGAGTTTCTGAGGCAATTCATTTAGGAAACTGTAAAGGTCATTTAAATGCTGCTGTTCAGAGATCAGCCTTCCATCACATAGAGTGCACTCTCTCTTTTGGGGAAGGTTTCTCTCTTACTTTTATTATAGAGATTCCTGTAATTAATTAGGCATTTTTATACTTTTTTAAAAGTGCTCCGTTTTATTAGCTCATCACAGGACTATCTTGCCTTTACAGAACATTTCTTTGGCAATGGATAGCAAAGGTAACATTTACGAAAACCAAATACCACGCCATAGCCTGATGAGCAAAGAAGCACAATATAAAGGTGAAATCTTTTACAGAATAGTAGATTCTGTATAGTTGTATAGTTTCCAACTTTTAGGGGGGGAAACATGAATTCATATATTTACTGAGCATTTTTAGGAGCAACCTTACAGAGCAAAATATAAAACATGGCTCTAATCTAAATTTTGAGATTCCTGTTATCCAAGGTGTTAAATTGTATTTCTTGTCAGGAGATACTTTGTTGGCTTAACTGTGAGCTTTAGTCCTTTAAAAAATCCGCTATATCCCGTATCGAAATAAGAA
This sequence comes from Anolis sagrei, assembly GCF_037176765.1. Taxonomy (NCBI): domain Eukaryota; kingdom Metazoa; phylum Chordata; class Lepidosauria; order Squamata; family Anolidae; genus Anolis; species Anolis sagrei. Next base: position 88,699,367 of record NC_090021.1, read on the forward strand.
TGCACATGTAGTACATTACTTAATTGTAATTATTTACAATTAACAGGTAATACAGTTTTGCTTTTGTTTTTTCACTTTGTTCCTATCATACATTAGACAGTGTGGACAGCTTGCAGTGTAGGATTTGATCCAAAAAGTACTTGTAAATTAAAGAGATGTGTCTCTGTGTGTATTTAAACTGAAGACGGCATTAAAATACAGTGCTTTGTTGTTGTTTTTTTCTTTTCAGATCATGTCTCCATTGGGGGACTTGGAGATAGCTTTTATGAATATTTGCTTAAGGCATGGCTGATGTCAGATAAGACAGATGAAGAAGGCAAGCAAATGTATTATAATGCTGTTCAGGTAAACAAGTTATATAAATATTTTTAAGATGATTTAAGACCCCTCCTAAGTAAGTGTTTTCGAACTAAAATTATATCATGTTTTTAGGTATTCCTTTAAAAAATATTAAGTAGTTGCATCTAAAATATCCTGTAAAATATGCTATTATTCCTTGTTGATAGGTTGGCTCCAGATTTTGTTCCCATCAACAGGAGCATCCCCTAAGTGGTGTTTCACCAAAGTTTCTTATCAGTGGAAGGGAGAAAGAGACATTTTGCATGCTCCCTTCAAGTCCATTGTGTTGTCCCAATTCTCTTCAGAGTATTCGAAGTGGCACAAACATCTACAAGGGAAAAGAATCAATGCCTTCCACTCTATTAATAAGATCCTTTCACTGGATCAAAAATTCTTTTGTAAATGAAAGACCCTTTCTCCTCATAGAGTGTGATGCCTGCACCTTTGAATGGAGAGTAGGACTAAAGCATGCCTTCAAAGCATATTGATTACAGAACATATCTGTGGTAGAAGATCAAAATGTCACCTGCTCATACATGTAATATTATTTCAAGCCTGTTCTGCTGCCACAAGAACAGTAGACAACAGCCAACTTGCTGCTTGGTGAATGGAAAGATGCTATCAATTGAAATAAAATATATCTTGTCATTTAAGATTCCTCTTTTAAACATTATGGAAGCATTTTCTGTTCTGATAAATTATTTTGGTGATTTAGAATACCAAGAGTGACTTCACAGAATTGTGTTCTCCCATCATTACACATAATTGTTTGGTCCCATTACCACAGGGAAGAGCAATAATCAAATCCACACTTTTGAATGAAATTTCAACTTGCTTGAAATTAGCAGTTGTGGTTAATATACATTTTATAGTCCAGGTAGGCTTCTGAATGAATATACAGTTCATTCTCACTGGCAATTATACCTGTCAGGATTGATAGATGTTGGATAAATGTCATTTCTGGTTGCTTGAGAGTTACTTTTAAAACAGGCCTAATACTATACCCTATACCTGTACTAACTTGATATTGCTATTAAAAACAGTAATTAAAAGCAAAGGAAGACAACTGAACTTAATGTATCATTGCTGCTAAAAATTGGTTTTATTTTAATTTTTATTTAAAGTAAAATTTCTTTCAGTTTTTTGCCAGTTGTTTGAGAGTTCTGTTGTTTGAATTCTGGTTAACTGATAATATACTGTATTTTGATTAAGCAAACCTGAATATGTGTTATTCTAAAATACTACAGTAAACTTAGCTCTTGCCGTCAGATTTTTTAAAAACAGCATAAAAAGCCAGACTGCCATTACTTAAACCAGGGATTCTCAAACTGTGCTCTGCAGAGCTCTTGGGGCTCCGCAGCTAATAGTGAGAAGCGCCATGGAATCATGCTGCTTGTCACCTCATCTTTCCTCCTCTTGAAAAATGCAGGGAAATTATTGAACTGCCAGAATCAGCAGCAGCAGCATCCCTGGGCACAGACCCTTTCCTCCCTCACTGCCTAGACTCTTTTCCTTGCTGCCCAGACCCACCCACCCCCAACTTTCTTTGCTTCCAAAACCCTATTTCCCTCCCACTACTCAGAGTGGTGGGAGGTTGGACTGGATGGGCCCTGAGGTTTTTGTTTTTTGCATTCTGTGAATTAGTTCACACAAACACTCTCCATCCATCTGCCACTGGCCCAGTCCATGCCAGATAGATAGACAGACAGACACACACACACATTATATATAATATATAAACATTTCTTGGGAGTCCATGAGAAACTTTTGCTTCAAAAAGGCTCTGCAGCTGAAAAAGTATGAGAACCCCTGACTTGAAACAGTAAAATCCATCAGTGAGGAGGCCAGGCTCCAGGGAGATCAATGTATATTTGCAGAGCCCTTGTCCACACACTATTATATTTGTAGAGTGCCATTATCAGGGCAGTCCCTTATTCTTCATGTTATCCTGCTTTTGATGTTCATCGCCCTTTGGAATCAGCTTTGGGTGGGGGCTTTATTTACTGAATGCAAACTAACTGACTTTTTTTCTAATGTTTCTAGTCTATTGACACCCATCTAATCAGGAAGTCTAGCACTGGTCTGATGTACATTGCTGAATGGAAGGGTGGCCTCCTTGAACACAAAATGGGCCACCTTACTTGTTTTGCTGGAGGAATGTTTGTTCTGGGTGCAGATGGAGCACCAGCTGATAAAACTGGACGTCACGTTGAACTTGGTGCTGAAATTGCCCGCACATGTCATGAATCCTATGATCGCACAAGTAAGCTTTCTCATGTAGTTGATGTCTCATTCTCAAGAAAGTTTGTGTTGAATTTCTACCACATATAATTTCCAACTTCATATGTCAAATGGGAAAGTTTGCATAGATACACATGACTTCTTCATGTGTTGGATTTGTCAGACATACTGCTAAGGGAGGCCAGAAGAAAAGCTACAGCTATGCCTAAAATGTGAGCTGTTGACTTTTATCAGAAATCTATTTTCTTTTCAATCAGTCTCCTTAATACTTCTTTTTAAATTTTTTTATAGATGAGTTATAAGTATGGAGGAGGATAGAGAATATGAAAGAAAAAAACCTCCCTTATAAGATACATTTAAAATAATATATTTTGTAGCAAACCATATAATATATCAAGTAGTTATTGAGTGCCTATACAAATTTGGTAAGTATGTGTGAAAAGATAGAAAATAATTCAATGTTCAATTGAAATAGTCGCCTATATGTACTCACACTTCCAAGCTAAGAACTCACTCTGCAAAGCATCAGGGAATAGCATTTATACTAACCACAGCCATATAGTATTATCTATGCTTGCTATGTCTTAATTTTAAATTGTTTCATACTAGAAACAAGTAGAGATCAATATGGATTAGACTGTTAATGGCATATAATCTCATTTGACCAATTGACTTCAGTGTAGTGAACAAAATTAATATTTTTAATTCCAAGGAAAGTGCCAGTTTTCATTTTAAAGCAAAACCATCTCATTAGGAGAAACACTATGGAATTTTTCAGTAGTATTATGGAAAAGCTTTTGGCATATTTATTTTTGGCAATGGCAATAAATGTCATATAGAGCAGATGTATTTTGTTTGGAATTTATGTAATATAGTAATGTCATAATGATTTCCATACATGTATATGACTTCTACATACTGAAGAGCTGAAAATCCTTTATGATTATTCTGATTATTGAATGTAAATATTGTTTTAGGCATGAAGCTGGGACCAGAAGCCTTCAGGTTTGATGGTGGAGTTGAAGCAATTGCTACCAGACAAAATGAAAAATACTATATCTTGCGTCCTGAAGTTATAGAAACTTACATGTACATGTGGCGATTTACCCATGACCCAAAGTATCGTGAGTGGGGCTGGGAAGCTGTAGAGGTAATATGTTTGTGCTTATTTCTTTCAAAATTTAATTTTATGGCAGATGTTTTATTTAAAAAATCTTCAAGCAAATAGCGATTCTGTAGGGGTTTTCTAACTTTCAAGAATTAGGTTTATTTAGCCCCACCCCAGATCTGTTCTGAATCCCTGTCTGACTCATGGAGTATCTGGTGCTATCCCACCTTTTTAAATTATCCCACTATGATCTTAAATCAGTGATAAGGAGTAACAATAGGATTCTCCTCCTAACTCCTCATTCAACGTAACAATGAGGAATGTCACAAAAGGACTTGTCCAGGTAAAGAAATTGAGGACTAAACTAGGTGATGTGAAAAGGAAACCTTAAGGGGGATGTTAGTAATAACAACACTGTTGTCTGGTCTACTGGACTATTCTGGGAAGTAGTGAGATGTCAAGAGCCGAAACAGTTATTTGTCTCTCACATTAATAGAAATGTGATCATAGCTTAACTTGAGCCAACATCTATCTCATCTGAATTTTTTTTAAAAAATAAGCATATAACTGGTGTTTTCTAATATGTGTCAGGACCTTACTGTCTTAATATAGATATATTCAGTCTCTATAAAAATTCTGTCAAAACACAAGTGCACTTGTTTTTTACTTACATATACTGGGATATAATTTGAGGACATTTTCTGGCTAGTTTGCTAGCCTCGTTCTTAATGAAAAAGGGTTGGCGAGCTGAAAAGCAGTTGTGTGCCTTAGAAGTTGTGTTTTAACATATAATAATATTGTAATGCCCTTCAAATGCTGGAATTGTATCCATCTGAAGAAATAGCAGTGAACGGAAAGATTTGTTGTCAAGGATGAAATACCACCTGAAATTGTTTTCCAGAACCATTTTCCCCTGTATGAAAGCTTTGTGTTTTTGTAGGATTTTTTGGGGTCTTAACCATAAACATAGAATCATAGAATCAAAGAGTTGGAAGAGACCTCATGGGCCATCCAGTCCAACCCCCTGCCAAGAAGCAGGAGTATTGCATTCAAAGCACCCTTGACAGATGGCCATCCAGCCTCTCTTTAAAAGCTTCCAAAGAAGGAGCCTCCACCACACTCTGGGGCAGAGAGTTCCACTGCTGAACGGCTCTCACAGTCAGGAAGTTCTTCCTCATGTTCAGATGGAATCTTCTTTCTTGAATTGGACACAGTATTCCAGATGTGGTCTAGCCAAGGCAGAATAGAGGGGTAGCATTACTTCCCTAGACACTATGCTCCTGTTGATGCAGGCCAAAATCCCATTGGTTTTTTTTTGTTTTGTTTTTTTTTTGCCACCACATCACATTGTTGGCTCATGTTTAACTTGTTATCCATGAGAACTCCAAGATCTTTTTCACACGTACTGCTCTCGAACCAGGCGTCCCCCATTCTGTATCTTTGTCTTTTGTTTTTTTCTGCCTAAGTGGAGTATCTTGCATTTGTCACTGTTGAACTTCATTTTATTAGTTTTGGCCCATCTCTCTAATCTGTCAAGATCATTTTGTCAAGATAATTTGTTCTGCCAATATAAATATTCACAGAAATCCTAATTCCCTTAAGGAAAACTATGTCTGTTATAAAGGCCCCTCTTGAAACAGCTCCATATAATTACTATAATTCTATTTCTTACGGTGTTAATTGGAGCAGAGCTTCTTAAACTCTTCCCACTCTTTACCCCTTTCTGCTTGATAAATGTGTACATGATACATTTGTATATAGGTATAAAAATAAGTATAAAATCAAACATTTAATCAGTAAGGCTTGTTAAACAAATTGATCTTCCTTTTTATGAAACACACCTGAAGCTTTTTCTACAGACTTCATTGTAAACACTGCATGTTGTTACTAATAGATTCATATAATGTCCAAAACAGCCACTGTGTGATCAGAAACCTTTTACTATTGCCAAATTTTTCATGTCCCCAACATTGAATAAAGGGGACCCCATTTGAGGTTGGAATCTACAGTTCAAGAAGCAGTGATTTAGCGTGATCGGGTACTCTGAAGATGGGGGTAACTGAATCCAAAAACCGCTCCTCTTCCCTATATCCAGCTACTTTACTATACCAATCTATAAGTGACATAACTAACTCATCCTGCTAGTGTTGATGAGATCATTTTTAAAGACAACAAATAGCAAGAGTGAAGCCTTATGCCCACTTTCTGTCCTGGCCAGGAAGAGCTTTCTTTGCTTTGGAATTCATCCATGGTGAATTCACCAAATTATATTTGATATTGCAAATATTTCTGAGAAATGATGTGATTCTAAGAACTATAATACATTAATTTGCAACTCAGAACTACCACATCTAGAAGGATATCATTTCTAATTTTATGCAGCTTTTTTACTAATTTAGGAAATTATATTTAATTGTATTTTTCTCTAAAACTCCATTTCAATTTTACTTTTAAAAAAGTAAGTTTCTAATGCACCCAGACTACTTCACTCCCCACCAACAACACTCTCTCATACTTGACTTTGTTACCATGTTTATAACCTCCTTGAGATGGGTTTCATAGAATGATGATACCCCAGTTCTTCAACTGGTCTTTTGTGCGTTAATTTGCAATAGAATTGAAGGGAAATTCATAGCCTTTATTGCAAAACAAAAATGAAAAATTGTAATTGTACAGGCATACTGATTTAGCAGAAATTGACACTGTGACAGAAAGCGTCTAAAATACTGTAGTGAAGTGGTGCCTCGCAGTATTTGCTTCATCCCAATATTCCATAAAAAGTGGGACCTATGTACAGAGATGAATAATTCTGTTTCAGTTGCACTGAAATAAGTGGAAATTAAAATACACATATTTTAAATTATCCCATTCGCTTTAACTGGACTTCATTTAAGATACTTCTAGTTTTTCTGGTAAATGTTTCATTGCATTTTGTTACTTTTCTTTTTGTCACTTTGTTGAAAGGCAGTCTGTGAATGTTTTGTAATAAGGATAGGAGACATGTCTGTAACATGTCTCATCAAACTCTTTTCTCTCTTGAAATTTAGGCATTGGAACAATACTGCAGAGTAGATGGTGGTTATTCCGGTGTCAAAGATGTATACAGCAATCAGCAAAGCCATGATGATGTACAGCAAAGTTTCTTCCTTTCAGAAACGCTCAAGTAAGCAGTTAAAACTCTTCCAGTAAAAGGTAGTAAACAAAGTGTTAGCTTTTTTTCATCTGGACAACGGAACAGGGGACTAAGAAAGAGGTGTTGAGTTTATCATGGCTGTTACATAAAAACCTCTCAAGGAAATACAAGCCTTTAAAATGATTTCAAGTGAGGCACACAAGGGAGCCTTCCAACAAAAATGCCAGTCTCTTGAAACAAATTAGAATGCCTGAGCATTTGCTACTTAAATGCTATCCAAAATATAGTAATGTATCACACAGTAATAACATTTTCTTGGGTGTAATTTGATTTATGAAGTGGTGGTTCTTTTCTCTTCATGAAGCAGATTGAGCAATGAATCTGGCAAGCTGTCTACTCAGAAGGAATCATCTCCCCTGTCCCAGACAAAAGATCTGTTAAATTAGAGAACATAGGCTTGCCTGCTGGTTTTGGAAAGTAAATAATGTTTTGAACTGTTACCTTCATATTTACTGATGTGTGCAGTTCAGGCTCTGGAATGCGGAAGAAGCAGAGGACTAGTCTAGGAATGAATAATGTTATGAATGTAGCCGCAAGATGAAAAGAACAGAAATAAAACAGGGGTGCACCTCGGGATTTCCACGGTTATTTCCTATCATCCCAATTCTTATATTAAGATGTAAATAATTGGTTTGGTACCTGGAATAGTAACAAAATTATTTGCTCTTCTGACCTAACCTTCCACTTTTGTGATATTTTTTCCCTCTTTGCTAGGTACCTGTACTTACTGTTCTCTGAAGATGATCTCCTGCCATTTGAACACTGGGTCTTTAACACTGAGGCACACCCTCTTCCAGTCCTAACAACAGAAGAAGGGCAAAAAGGCAAAGGCAAATAATACTGAATTTTGTTTTGGGCACATGATAATTATTAATATTCCAGAGACATCACTTTAAACCATTTTTTGCAGTCTGCTGTCAACTCATACAATATTTGTCAAGGGACCTATAATCATGAATTATAATTAATCTTATTTATGTTTTAATAGAAAAAGTAACTTGTCATCTCTAGATTTTGTGAGGCCACAGTGTGCATTCAGCTGAATAGAATATGGAGGTCAGCATGTTACTTGTTTTCTGTTTTATTTTTGACTGCAAAATTCTATCCTCCTCTGTGAGGAGATGTCTGCTTTAAGCTGTAATACTTTGCTGTGTTGCAAAAAGCCATAAAGAATTAAGTATGAAGAGCTTTTTCTTTTTTAAAAATCTGTGTTAATGTGGTTTGTCTGATCACTAGAGACAAATCTAACTGTGACAGCCTCTTCTGATGCGGGTCTATCATTAATTGGTAATTTGAATACTTTAGAAGGTGTACATTCATGGAAAATACATAAGAATATTTTCATTTCATCTGTGCATGCTGTTATGTTGAATTGTGACTCATCTTAAAGGGCAAAGTCTGAATTTTGAATTCCTTTCCAAATATTCTTTGTGAATATTTCGAAAATCAAATCTAATCATGGATAACTTGGGTACCCAGTTTTTTTCTGTACCTCTGTCTAGTTTCACAAGCAGCGGTAAAACCAAGAGCATGGAAGCTGCCATCTGTGCATAGCTTCAGACTGAAATTCTAAAGGTCTTAAGCTGAATTTGCACAGGAATGCAAAAATTGTATCTCTTTCAAACTGGCAATACTGTATTCGAGGTGGGTTGGTCTAGTGTGTGTTTTGAAACTTTTCCTGTTTAAAGTTTTAGACAAGCTAGCCACATAAGTTTGTTATTGCAGTTTCAACATTCCAGCTAGCATTAAGTGCAATCGAAATAGATAACAGGAAAACAAAAGAAAAACTCATTTCAAAAGTAGCATGTTTCAGAAAGCGAAATTCTAAGTTTTAATTCACTTTTTGGGGGAGACTAAAGCTGACCCCACTACTTCTCAAAGTGCTTGATTTAAAAAAACTAATCAGTGTCCTTCTTAATAAAAATGACATAATAAATATTGGTTGCTAAGGGACAGTTTTGTTGTGAAGCAGCTCTTGTCTGCTTCTGCCAACAGAATTGCCTACATGACTGAAATTAAGATTAAAATATTACTTTAATGCAGTATTGGTACTTGCTTGAGAGAAATCTTTTACACATTTTGAAGAACTCATGGGATTGGGGAGATAAATAGTACAGAAATTTAAGGCAAGTGGTTGCTTTCTGTTCAGGCTTACATCATTAGTTGTGTACATAGCTTTGAACAACATTTAGCTAGAAGAATAAGTCAACTTCCTCGCCCTGTTTTATCTACTGCTGCCATTTTTATGCTGTCAAAAATGCTATCCTCCTCCTCATACCAGCTTCTTGATATGGAGCATAAAATAAGTGATCCCAGAGACAAAGTAATTACCATATCTGGTCTACATCCCTTTTCCAAGTGCTTTTTAGCCTCATTGCATGATTCTGCATTTCAGTATAATAGCAAACAATAACCATACTGCAGTTATATTTCAAACAAGCTTACAACATAATGGTTTCATTTGCAAAGATCCACAAGACTGCATACAGAATCAGGCCATAGGAATGACACTTAACAGTGTGTGATCTGGCAGTTTGAATGGTGAGAACACATAAGCAATAATTTTAACCTTCCCCCACCCAAGATTTTTCCTGCCCCCTGTTTTGTGCCTCTCCATGCCAAATCACATCATAAGTTCTTAATCAGCCTCAAGATTTCAAAGGGATCAGTTAGGAAGATTTGTGAATGAATGATGTGAGGAATGAGATGACATAGGACTTCACTAAGGACCTCATCACAAAGGCCCATGGATTTTGCCACACAACGTGGTAAATCCTTGGGCTCCTGGCGGGTATAGAGAAGCCGTCACTCCATGCCCTGGACAACTTTCCTCCATTGCTGGTAAAGCAACACGGCAAGGCTCCCATGTTGCCGTAGCACAGGCATATGTCACTTGCTCTCTCTTTCCAGATGGAACCCACCTGGAAGTACACGTGCATCATGTAATGGGCTCCATCCTGAAAGAGGAGAACAATGGGGAAAGTACCCTATCGGATGAAGATGGTAGCTCTTCACTGCTATTTATACTAAAGTCATAATTTCATTATAATTGGGTATGATGATTTCTTGTGTTCAGTTTTTGCATTCTGTGTTTGATTTTTTTTAACAAAATGAAAAAGACTTTTGAAAGCATGATGTTAGAAACAATACTGTGGCAAATATTTATCTGAATCTTATTTCACTGGTTCTTCTGAGATAAGTATGTCTTTGTACTGTATTTAACCATCCTTTTTCTCATTTGGAAGTGTTAGGAAGAGTTTAATTCTAAATACTCATTCCTATAGATGTGACTGAAGAAAGCCAAATGTAATTTGATTTTTATCTTTTTCCATAAATAACCCATCTCTAGCTCACTTTTTAAAATACTAAATCATAGTTGTACTTGGGCACTAAGGCATCTACTGCTCACAGTAATAGGTTGCTCCAACAAAGTGTGCATTCTGTCATATCACCGGCAGCACTGCACTACTGTGTACACAATTAAAATAACAGTAATTACAATTAAATTAAACACCTCGATGTTTCGAGTCAGTACTCTGTTATCACACAGCCTGCCATGTTACAAGAAAAATCTGTGATATGTTATTGCAAGAGAGGATAAGTTTAGGATGCCCACTGCAGTACAGGTTTTCTAGTCTTGGAACTCAGAATTATGTAACTCGGAATGATTAACTATCTTGTTTTCAGAATTCACTCATGTTTCAAAAGAAAAAGCAGGGCAGCAATTACTTGAATGGGCTAACCATGTGCCGTGCTCTTTTAGAACATTGCAATCTGTGCAGTATCTTTAATTCAATGAAGATAGTTAGTGTCAATTTGCAACGCTTAAGAGTGAAGCTCCACTCTAACTCTCTTTGTCCTAAATCCAACATTGTGTTGATACTGGAACTGTAGCATTACATAATTTCCTTCCCTTTTTCCACCCCCTCCACCTCCCCCCCCCCCCCCAAAAAAAACCCCAGGCTCTTGAGTTTCTCAGTCTTCAAACGGCGATGTTAAGAGTGTGCAGGGGACTGCTATTGAGAACAGGGATTGCCCTGTTCTGCTTTCATTCTGTTTAGAGGTGATGCCAGCATTTGTGTAGCATTGAATGTTGCTCTTGGGAGCTACCATTGCCATTAGACTGTGATGCTGATCCCCAAATTCTCTTCCATGCACAATAAATCCGCAACATTCCTCACAGTTCTACCTCAGGGCCCCAAAACCCATCCTTCCTTTATTTCGACCCTTGCTAGCAACATCTATTTAGAAGAGCATGAATAACCTAAACTTTGTGGGAGATCTACCAGATCTTCTAGTGTGCGAGAACAGATCTCAATCTAAAGAGCATAATGCCCTGTCCAAATATTTGAATTTTTCAAAAATACCAACAGAAAGAGATCCTTGTTTATCCAGCATGATTTTCAGTTCTCTTAAATAATAGCCCATTTTTGCCTTATACCTAAAGTCCTTCAAGCCTCTATTTTGGAGGCACTGGATTTCACCCATTTTCTGTGCCAATCAAGTGCTTCTCCTTGCACGTAAATCTAGAACATTTCATTTTAAAATAATTATTCTGTAGATATTTATTTCATCTGTACATGCCTACTTACATTGAAAGAAAATGTTCAGTACATCAGGTAAATTGTATCTAGGCCACTACCTAAAATATTTTCATCATTTACTATACATTCCATACAAACAGAGACCATTGGACTGAAGTAGCCTCTGGAGGGAAATCTGGCCTTTCAGTGTCTATCCTGCTCAGCACTTTCACATCCATATAATAGCCTAGTCTGGTTGAGTAAAGAACAACGAAATACAAAACAAACTCTCAATTTGATGAAAGTATGATTATTCTGACCTCATGCTCTAAGGAAGGGTATTCTACACCCAGAAGATCTGTTTTCCTGAGATGTGCTTATAGAGCCCTTTAAAGGGGGAATACCCAAACCTATCTAATGGTAGAAATGTAGGCATACTTCACACTCATATTGCCTGATGGATTCTCCCCACCTACTGTATTTTTGGTGATGTTAGGCATTGATGTGCTGCTGCCAAAATGTGCAAGTTCCCATTTTGGGAAACCTAGTTATTCTGCCCCGGTGGTATTTCTGTACTTGTCACTATAAATACTGGAAGATAATTATGAATGTAGCAGGAATTGTACTAGTCATTTTGCTCCTTGCCACTCCCTTAGAAGTAATTCACATAAACAGGTGCAATCTATTAAAAGGCATCAACATACGTTTTCATCAGCTTCATATTTTCTCTTGACTGGAAATTGTGATTATGATCTTTTCTTCATGGGTATTATTATTTGAAAGAGCACAAAGTTTCTATGGTTCTATAACATACAGTAATCAGGTTGTATGTATAAGCTGCACTATAATGTACCTTTTTTGTAAAGTGATGTAAGTAGACAAGAAGATTGTATACCCTTAGAACTGCTAAAGTAAAAGAGAAACAAGTTTTATATCTTCAAAAGTAGTTTAACCCAAGAACACCAAAGTATAAAACTTCAGAGTGATCACCGTTTCAAGACTACAATCCTGAGATTATTTACAACGATGTAAATGGTTTCAGAATTATGTTTTAGTGTTTATGAATGATTGTCATACAAACACCCTGGGGGAAAATCTGTTACCTTGTACATTTAAATAACTATGGGGTGACTGATTAAATGCTAACCACTGTATATGTATTTTAGAATTAAGACAAAAATTGTTTTTAAAAGGTCTGTTCCTGTTTAGACAATGTCTAAACTTCCATTGCTCTTCATCATATCACAGTGCAGTAGTTTCAATATCTATTCAGTCTTGAAAATTACTAAAATATCATATGTGTTGTATGACAGCTCTATGATCCCCAAATGACACTGTGTTGATATGGTATACTTCTCATGCCCTCATTTTGTGTAATTAAAATCTTCTTTTAATTTGTGCATATCTCACTTTGTCCTTTTCCACCTTTATAGAAATCTCTGAAGTTATAAAAGATCAAATGTTTAATTTTTAAGAACTATATTTGTAAAAAAAAAATCTATTGTGAATAAAGCTTTTTAATACACCTTTTGTCTGGGCAGACATTTTTCATATATTTTGGTAACTGGTGGATCCAAGTGTCAAAATTTGTCTGTATCTGCTGATTTTGTTATTTCCATTACAGCACTCTCAACATGAATATATGAAACTAGCTCCATAGTTAGTTGAACAGTGAGCCTGTTAGGTCTAGAAGTCTCCCTTCTATAATTATAAGGTCTCCAGGAATCCAAAACAGCTTCTTTTCACAGCCCTGCCACTTAGATATTTTAACCAGAATTTGCAGTAATATAACATTTCAGACTGAAAGCATATATTCTGTCATCACGTTGTGCCTCTTTCTTATTTCATCTATGAATGATGTGTAGATGCTGTCATATAGGTGCTAGACAACAGATCCATATAGGTCATTTCATATAACAACACAACCAACTCGATACTTCAGATTATCAGAAAAGAATATATAGTAGTGACTGGCTGAAACTGGAGTTTCTGCATGGATAGTGTTTCAAAGTTTTCTCTTTCAAGTAATAAAATGGTAAACAATCATCCTTGAGTAGAAAAAGATGTAAAAAATACTGGTAAGGTTGGAGTTAAAATGACATACCTGATATGGCATAGCGTATCGCCTGGCATGACTTAAAATGTGTAAATATATCTACTGAACAGATTTCATATGAATATTGTTCAGTAACTTATTTCTGAATTTATTTGTCTCTGGGGAGAGAGGGCAGGGTATAAATAAAGCATTATTATTATTATTATTATTATTATTATTATTATTATTATTATTATGTAGCTGAAGCCTTAGCTCCACCATTTTGTTTCTCTGTTCAGCTCAGATTATTTTGTGGTTTTCTTGGCTATTTAAGGGACTACCAAAGAGACTACTAGGGTGTAGAAACCATGTAGGCTGCTTTATTTTGAGCTGCATTTCTTTTTTGCATCATTTGAGAGCCTTAAAACAATACATTTCTTCTGGGATTTTTACTGCCTACTCATCTTACTCTAAGGCTTTTATTGATCAGAAGTGTACATTTGCCAGGCTGTCCCTGCTGTCGTGACTTTGAGTGCACTGCCATGAGTGATAAATGTTAACTTCAGTCAGCCTTATGCTGAAGCCAGTTTTGTGAGAGCTTACCCCCTCCCCATTCTTTTGCACAAGAGATTTGTTAGAGCTATTGTGAGATTATAACATCGCGTTTTCATAAGGCAGAGAGGACAAATGTCTTAATAGGATAAGTAAAAAAAAAAGGCTGAATAATATCCTATTACGCTTGTATAGGTGACCTGATGGCATCTTGTGTATCACCCCTACCTCAAAACTGAAAACATCTGTCAAAGATGAAATAAGAAATTAAATTACAATTATGGCAATTCATAATAATGTTAAACGATTAAAGTCCATCTATTTGATGAATGCAAACAGGATGCAATAATTCAGCACAGGACATTATTTTTTTATATCCTTGAGAGGGCCAAAGTAAAATCATGAGCTGTGGACAGTTAATAAAAATAGTCATCTTTCTTGCTGGGTTCATAAAACGTATATAAAATTCTAAACAGATGCCAGATTTTTAAAATCAGTTTGCATCGCTCACTAACTGCTTACTAGACTGTAGAGCTACATGATTGTAGAATTTCAAATAAAAATGCCCAAATGTAACAAGGACCATCCACCTATGAGAATTAATTTCTACATATCTTGCAGATGTTGTACAGCTATAAATCCCAGTGCTTGTGCAGGCCAGACATAGGCAGATGCATGTAAATCTAAATCAATATCCCCATCCAGATAATATCCTTTTTTTTTTTTTTTTTTTTTTGGTCGTGTCAGGAGTGATTGCAAGTCGCTCCTGGTGTGAGAGAATTGGCCATCTGCAAGGACGTTGCCCAGGGGATGCCTGGATGATTTTGATGTTTTTATCATCCTTGTGGGAGGCTTCTCTCATGTCCCCGCATGAGGAGCCGGAGCTGATAGAAGGAGCTCATCCGCCTCTCCCCGGATTCGAACCATTAGGGCTGTGCAATCAATAAAAAAGTTTCAAAAATCATTACAAAATTAGAGGGCACTGCCATTTCATTTCTACAGTGTTTCTATAGTATCATTAATTAAAAAAATTACTATTACAATAGTAACAAAATTTTGCTCCTGTTTTGTTAAAGTAATTGGGGGGGGGGGGGTCCCAGGGCTTCTTTATCCTCATTTTTAGAGCTATTGGGGTGAAACTTGCTACAATGATAGAACACATTTAACACTGTTACCCACCTCAAAGTTTCAGAATGTTTCACTCATCTATTGATTTGGGGGGAATTTCTTTGGGTTTACCAAAAAGATTTTAAAAAAAACTACAAGAACTATGTCCTTGAGTTTCTCTACAGTTACACAACATAACCAGGGCAACATTCCCCAAGTTTCAGAAATATTAGCATATCTCCTGGGGTTTTTTTGGGGGGGGGGGTTGAATTTTTTCTCAAGAAAAAGCTTTTTCATCTGCTGTGGCTGGCTGGAGCGGGGTGAGGTGATATTTCTTAAGCACTATATTAAGCAAGAGCAAGGTCTCCCAAAACCCAGAGAATCTTTATAGTCCCCCCCCCCCCCCAACAAAAAAGGGATTGAACTCAATGCTTTGACTTGTGGCCAAGATAAGCATGTGGTTGTGTTCTGTTTTGTTGAATTATGCACACATAAATCACACTAGCTATAGAAAAAGCAGGTAAGGCAACTTATGCCAGAGTTAAACAAGTGGTTCTTTTTTTTCTTTTTTCTTTTTGGATTATACTCAGAAATCACACTAGGTCTAGAAAAAATAGCTAAGGCAACTTGTGCCAGAATTAAATAAGTAGTTGTATGGGGTTTTTGTTGTTGTTGTTGTTGTTTTACTTTATTATGCACACAGAGATCACACTAGCACTAGAAAATGCTGCCAAAGCAAGTTGTGACTGGATAAAAATGTGTCCTTAGGATACAGCAATGTATCCCAAGGAGTAAACCTTAAAGATTCTCTAAAATGCAGCAAGAATATTAGTCGTAAGGCATAAGGCACCCACCCACCCCAAAATAGAATAAGCATACTAGTGTCTGTCTCAGGGCCTCTGCAATGTGCAAAACTTCTCTCCCCTTCTCTTTCCCTCATGTGAAGAGTTAGCCTCAGCAACAGTAAGCTAATAGCTATAAGCTAAGCAGCAGCTAATGGAGTCCTCTCTCTTCTCCAGTGCAACCCTGTGCCTTATACCTGCCTGCCTGGAAAGCTAACCTGGCACTGAGCTCCTCTCTCTTTCCCTTCCTGAGTGTGAGTGGAGGGAGTGACAAGGCACTGGGGGAAAAGAGCAATGACAGCGGCTCTGCCTTCTCTCTACCCCTGCCCCCAGGCCTGATTGGCTGAGAGGCATGGCAAAATGTTTGGCACAGAGTTATGATGTTAACGCAACTTATGAAAAAACACTAAAGTTTTTATTCTTAATATTTTGGTGCAGATGACACCCATTCATCAGATATCTCGTAAGTATGAATCTCACTACCGTATTTTCCAGCATATGACGACTGGGCGTATCAGATGACCCCCAACTTTTCCAGTTGAAATATAGAGTTTGGAATATACTCACCATATAAGATTAGCCCTCTTCCAACGCACACTAAATAAAAATTTAAAAAGCATCAGTTTTTATTTCAATATGGTAATTTTCCTATTACTGTACCTCCTTCTCTGCCTCTCTGATCTCACACATGTGCACCTGCCTCTTCAGGAGCGAGATCTGAGAGGCAGAGGAGGAGGTATGGTAATAGGATACAAGGGTGAGCCAAACAGGTAAAAGAGGTGTGTTTTTCTGGGCCCAGAGCCACTCTTATCTCTTTTTTTCCATACCCCAGGCGCCCCGGACGCCTTCAGCTTGCTCCACCCTTCACTAACATCTTCCCGGTGAGGAACCCCTTCACCTCACCATTGGGACCGCATTAAGTCCACGAATCCTGATGAATGGATTTCCTTCTACCATACTTGTACAGCGTCACCCTTAATGCTTTCATACAGTAGCTGCATACGGCAGAGACGTGGCCACTACCACTTTTGAGCTCCCCCCACCATATGCAGCAACCATAGATTCTTCAAACCGGATTGGAAGTTTCAGCACCCGCTCTATAAGATGACTCTCGGCATATAAGACTACTCCCACATATAAGACGGTTCCCACGTATAAGACAACTCCCGCGTATAAGACAACCTCTGACTTTTGAGAAGATTTTCTTGGGTTAAAAAGTAGTCATACATTCCAGAAAATATGGTAATTTGATCTGACTTACAACAAGTTACGAAAATATTGCATAGCCCTAATATCCATATATCTATACTATATCCATGGAAGTCGACACCGTCCATTCCGTAGCACCTACAGGGAAACAAGGTTGAAGTAAGTATGTAACATTTAGTTGGAATCTATTGCATGTAATTTATATAATTTGAATATAAGTGCTTATGAAACAGATGACAAGCTTAGAGAAGATGTTCTTAATCAGAGTACTGCTTGAGTTTAGCTATTAAGACACACAGATAATGAAATGAGCATGTAAAAGGTTGCATTGGTTTTCTAGTCTCATGAACACTTCTCAAAGAACTGGAGCTGCCTAAGAGCCTGCAGTGGGAAAGAGAAGTTCACTGTCTATTGACCTAAATCAGGCATCCTCAAACTCCAACTGTTCGAGCCTCCAACTTACGGAAGTCCTAGCCAGCTTGTTCAGTTGTCAGGAATTCTGGGAGTTGGAGTCCCAAACAGCTGGAGGACCTGAGTTTGAGGATACATGTCCTAAATAAATGATTAACTTTTAAAAATAGCTAAAATACAAACATCCAACATGCAAAATGTCCACTTCCCTACTTCTCCAGCAAAGAACTTGATAGTTCTAGCTTGATTCTTACTGCAATTTATATTGCCTTAGAATCCTCTTATTCTTTTAAAGGAGATTATTCCATTCCAGTTTTAATGCACATATCATTACAGGCCCTTCTTGACCATCAGCTAGACATACACAGCCCTGATTTCTATTCTGATTGCTGTTAAATGTAAAAGCAGCTACACAACATCATCTTCAGACTGGCTATGGGTTGTATCTCAATATGCTTTCTAGGTTATTCATCCTGTGATTTAACTATTCATTTTAAACCTAAGGTAATCTGCATCATGTACAATGATAGGAGATGATGCAGAAGAGAAACCGAATGCACATTCTAGCCAAGAGAGTAATATTGGCTGTAGTTTAATTTGATCTGTATTGCATGAATCAAATACACACAATATAGTTCAAATCAGGCCCGTAGCCAGGATTTCGATTGGGAGGGGGGGGCTGAGTTTCAGGGGGGGTTCGGGGGGGCTGAGTTTCGGAGGGGCTGAGTCTGAGTGAAAGGGTCTACCCTAGTAAACCTTTTGTATCGTTACCCCAATACCCCCATGCATATGGGATATATTGAGTATGGTGATCAGATCATGATATGAATAAACATAACAGTTTAAATAATGCACCAGTAAGGCCTTTTCGCGAACCACCATGAGAATTTCGGGGGGGGGGCTGAAGCCCCTCAAGCCCCCCCCCCCTATAAATCCCCGCAACTACAACTCCCAAATGACAAAATCAACCCAGCCCCAACCTCACCAGTATTCAAATTTGGGCATCTTGAATATTGTGCCAAATTTGGTCCAGTGAATGAAAATACATCTTGCATATCAGATATTTACATTACAATTCATGACAGTAGCAAAATTACAGTTATGAAGTAGCAACAAAAATAATGTTATAATTGGGGGTCACCACAAAATGAGGAACTGTATTAGGGGGTCACGGCATTAAGAAAGTGGAGAACCATTGATTTAGTCCTTTTCCCTTCATGTAATACAATATTTGTGTAATCAGGAGACTTACTTGTGTCACTTAAAATCAACAATGCCATGGGCTTCTAACTGAAACATACTATAGAATTGGACTAGATGGCCTAGTGATGCATATAGAGGTGTTTCTCGTGGCCCCTTTTTCTTCTGAGAAATTTTATGTAACCTGGGTATATAGTATGTAAAATAGGCATACCAAACAATATTTTAAAACTATCAGATGGTTAAATCCATGAATGCAGAGGACAAACAGTACCTCAGTAATAAATGGTACCACCTGCCATAACAGTTTGTCGCTTTCACTTCCTAGGTTATGTCCCACTACCAGAAGTTGCATATCACTTCTGGACTCACTTCCTGCAATATAATTTTTAAAAGCAAATATATTCAGTCAGATCAATTTGTTACTGCTTTTTTTTCATTGACCACTAAAAAAGTCTGTCTGGGAAACACAAGCCTGGTAGATGGGGATTTTCTGCTTTCCTAATCCAAACTCAACCAAAGCAATTGCTAAAGGTGCTGTCTCTTTCAACAGTTGCCCAGAAAGCCTGGGTTTAATCAAGGATCTGGGCAAAGTCTGAGGATGCTGTTAGCGTTTCAAAGGCACATGGCTCAGGGGCCCCATGTGGGAATTGAAAGAAGGCTACACAGTTTCCTCCTAGCAGCTGGTCCATGGAGTTGCCTTTATTTCTCTCTGTGTGGAATCAACAAAGGTGTCAGGAGGACAGATGCTGGAAGGACAGGAGGGAAGGATGCAGCTTGATAAGAATAATGGAATTAATTTAAAAATGTAAATTGAACAAATAGAGGAACAGATGTGCAGGGATTTGGAGCTCCTCTTTGGGTTATATCTCCTCGCATCCCTGAGTTCCCATTCAGTTTGAAATGCCACTTTATTTACATGACCCAAATGTTATTAACTGAGCAATAAAATACCGCAGGCACTTTTAAAAGCCACATTTGTTTGCACCGTGTGGGTGTTTGTAGTCTTCTAACACCTCCTCCTTTTTTGAAGCCAATATAACCTTTGGGGAGAATGCCTTCGATTTGTATGAGGCAGAACTATATGGCAGCACAAAGGAGTTTGTATAGAATCTTGATTACTCAAAAGAGCTGGAGAAGTATACTAAAGGGAGGATACAGTGCCTGCATTTGAATTCCTGAGTGATTTGATTATTTTGCTTGGTCTACTTTATCCTGGTCAGTCAGTTCAGTTGTTCTGCTTGTTGAGAATGCATCCAACATTACACAATAGCCTTTTCCAATTCTTTCTTCCCTACAGGCCCCAAAAAATCTGTTCCAGGGGGCAATTCAACTCTCCAGAGCAGATTTTGAAAGCAAGGGTGCACCAAGAGTTAGGCTAGCAATTTCATTAGGAAGAGTGGGAGGTACCTGCCTCAGGCAGCAGGGTCAAGGAAGCCAACATGAGGGCAGAGAAGTACAAGGAAGTCAGAAGTGGGTGCGCCAGAGAGTGTGCTCTGAATCTTTAAGCAGGCCAGTTGGCCTCAATTGCAGCAGAAGATACTCTCCTATCTCCAGTACCAAAGTAAACTTCTTCCATTTACAGAACATCCAAGCACTCTGTCTCATGCAACAAGATATTGGAAGAAGCAGGAAGATCTAACCCACTGGTATGTTGTGTTCTCTAAGTGGACAGACATAATTGTTTGCGTAAACTGCCAGATGGACACGGAAGAAAAATAGTCTTTGCCCTCTGAGCAGTTGCCCATCCCTTTTGCAGACGGTTCAGAATTTCTCAGATTCTTCTCCCAAGCCACCTACTCAAATATAGCACCCGTTCCTTCTATATTCAGTTATCACATTCAGACAGATAGTGGACCCTCCATATTGACAGATCCTGACTCAACTGTTCAACTATTCACAGCGTGGAAAAAAACTTAAACAAAAAGACTTATTTTTATAAGAGAGCCTATTATAGCAATGCTATTGCACACAATGGGACATGAGCATCCATAGATTTTGATATGAATGAAGGTCCTGGAGCCAAACCCCAGTGAACACTAAGGGCCCACTGTTCCTCAGCCCACTAAGATGAAATGTGAAGGTATCTTTTCCCCAGTGTCCTACTCTGAAAGGTAATTCAAGGTTGTTTCTACAAACCAGCAAAAAGCAGCAGAAATCTGGTCTTTCCCTTGCCCTGAAAGTCTTAACCAAGTCAGGTATCCCTATATTTATCTATAAAAAAGTTGTAGAATATGGACTCACATCTCCCTCTCTTCATATTCTGTTAAACTTCATTTTCCTGCTGCTGCTAATTTCATTTTTGAACTCGCAAAAACATGCACATAAAACTATATTGTCACAAAATCATTGTCAGAAATATTAAATATTAACTATCATGTTTAATTACAAAAATGTGAGTCAAGCACTGAAAGGATTAAATGGATGCAATGATTCGGCAAAAGCTATTCAATATAAGCAGGTGTGCTTGTAGCTTAGTAGCTCTGAGTGTGTGAGAAGGCCTCAGTGTGAGGTAGGCCTCAGTATGAGAAGGCCTGGCTTGAGAAGCTTTGGTGAGAGAAGCCCCAGGCTGAAGGCCATTGTGTGTGATGGCTACTGCATGTAAAAAGCTACTGTGTCAAGCTCTGCATAACTTTGGTGTGAGAAGAGGCTCTGTGAGAGTGAAGCTATTTATCTGCATGAGAAAAAAGCCCAGCGTGGAAGCAAAGAAGGAAGTGTGAGGAATTTTATTCATTTTATGAAATAGTGCAACCATTTTATTTTGCTATAAAGAAAAGCCTCCTATGGAAGAGATAACATTGTTCTTTTTTGTTGTTGTTCTTTTTATCACTTGTGGCCACTGGTGCTGGATCACACAGCTGCTAATAGGCTTACTCTGCTGTACATTTACGAGGAGGGTCTTTTGTTAATAAGCCCACTCGACCAACAATCATTGCTCTAGTTATTGTAGTTTCCCAATTGGGAACAAAAAGACAGATAAGCATCATGTTTTAACTGCTGTTGCTGCAAAGGGACTGTGTGTTTAACCCAAAGCCTTCTGCATATTGGCTTATTAAAGAGAGGCACAATCATTTAAGCCAGGCATACTAATATTGTTCTCAAGCTTAGCCTTTTCAATGCCAATGGATCTTAAGTAATGAATCTTTTGTCTCTTGACAAAATAGTGAGGGATGTGGGCTGATGGTGGCACATTCATTTCTGAGGCTGGGCTGGAAGATTACCCAGAAAGGAAGGGATTAGTAAAAAGGGCAGGTGAGCAATTTTCCTGTGCACAAGACTAAATCATTTCTTATTTTGCTTAATTGCCTAATTATTCCCCTCACTAATTAGACAATTTCTATAGCTTCAATCACCTCATAGCTGTCACTGAGAGGTGAGTGAGACCTAACCTCTCTGCCTTTACACACAGAGATGAACTGAACACCAAACCTTCATTTAAAACCTTTCATGCACTGAGATTTCAACTTACTATAAATGTTAACAAGACAGGTAATTCTTGAACATTGGCCTTCTCGGCAGCTTCAAAATGAACCTGCATTGAAATTTAACTCACACATTTTTTGGCTCTATGAACTCATAGCTAGATGTGTATGTGTGTCTGTGTGAAATGTAAGATGCCACAGGATCAATTGTGTTAAAAAAAGATAAACCTCTGAATTTGAAAACGACTGTCATATTCAGACTTAAGGCTAAATCACTTTCTTTCCCCCTAGTTCAGAATTTGTCTTACAGTGCAGCCGCACTATAGAATAAATGCAGTTTGACATCACTTCAATTGCCATGGCTCAATGCTATTGAATCCCAGGGGTTTTAAGTTTATGAGGTTTCTTACCTTCCCTGCCAAAGAGGGATGGTGCCTCACCAAAGTACACACCCCAGGAATCAATAGTATTGATCCAGAACAGTTAATGTGGTGTCAAACTGCATTAATTCTACACTGCAGATGCACTCTTAGTTCTGCTTGCAGATGCCATCCCATTAACCAAACACATTTGTTGGATCATTGTCTTAAAACCTTATTTTCCCAACAAGATAGTGCAAACCCTCCCTTGTGAATACTGCCTGAGATATATGAAGGGCAAAGACTCTTTGGAAACGGGGAGTTGCAGAGAGAACATGGCCTCTTCAAATAAGAATTTTGCTCCTCAAGTGAAATTTTCTTTCACTCCCCAGATTTCTAGCATTGCAGTAAATTAACATTTCACTTGAGCATTGAGAAATACTGTTTAAGGTCCACAAAAAGGGGGCAAAATTACCAAATAAGGTCAATGCAGCTAAGTACAGAAAATGAACTATTTTCAGTATCTCACTCTCTCCAAAGCTAGAAATTTGAGGGAGTGGACTGAAGAAAAAATGGATACGTCAGAGAAAGACAAAATTCTTATTTGGATGGCATGGCCCGCATTTTGTCTAACTGTTGTAGCTGCACCCCACATAGCATTTACCCAGCTGAGATATTATAGATTAAAGTACTATAGACAAAACCTCAGATGTGCTCATTGGGGAGTAAACAGAGCGATGATTGATTGCTAGGCATGAAAAGTAGAATTTTCATTAGGCAGACTATCCAACAGTTGCAGGAAAATATGGATCTGATCTAATTTTCTAGGAGTCAGAAATCTGAAATGATAATTAGGTTTTATTTTGAAACAAAAACTGAACAGTATAATCTAACTTGATAAGAATGTTCGGTTACGAAAAACTAATAACAATTTAATGACAGGAAAAATTCCCTTAAACCTCATGAAGAATCAGCACAACCTGGGCTTGACCGAGGAATGTGGAGCTTGCAGATCACTCCATGTTGTTGAATGGTTCTTTTGTTAATTTGTGTACTTCAGGTCATTTCTAACTTATGATGACCCTAAGGTGAACCTATCATAGTATTTCCTTGGCAAGGTGTGTTGAGAGAAGGTTGTTGTTGCCTCTCTCTGAGACTGCGAGAGTGTTACTTGCCAGAAGCCACTCAGTGGATTTCCATGGCTGAGCAAACTCTGATCTCTCTGAACTCCGGTCCATCACTTGAATCGCTACATCACCCTGGCTCCCATTATTGAATTTTCCATAATTCTGGAACATTTTCTAACCTGCTTGAGGCTGATCAGAGTTGTTATAGATATTCCTGTTCCCTATGGTATCCTTTCAACCTAGTAGTTCGTTAGATGATCCCTCATAGCTTGAGGATGATTGTCTTCCAGTTGTGGTGTCTTGGTGGTGGGTCCATAGGTGGCAGTGGAGCCCTATTCTTGATCCGCATGTTCTCCCACAGTGAGGACATTGATTTCCAGACGTAAGGCAGTCCCAGTCAGGGTTGGCTTGACATGCCTTCCTCTTGGCATGTTTCTCCCTTTCACCCTCCATTCATGTCTCTTCGAATTCTGCAGCACTGCTGGTCACAGCTGGCCTCCAGTTAGAATGCTCAAGGACCAGGGTTTCTCAGTTCTCGGTGTCTATGCCACTGTTTTTGAGGTTTGCTTTAAGGCCATCTTTAAATCTCTTTTCTGTCCCTATGCTATCCTTTCAACCTAGTATTCAAGAGTTAATTCACAAAACCGTTAACTTCTATAGCAGCAGCAGCAGCAACAGAAATGTATGTTGTCATCAATTCATAGTTACTACAAGAAAACCAGGTCTTTGAATGTCTGGTTTTTACAAAGAGCCAAAGACGGGTGAATAGGGGCTTGTCTACAATGATTTAAAACATATGTTTGCTGTCACATTTTCCTATCCACATTGGTCCTGCAATGCTCCCCATTAATATCACACACATCATGATAGATTGCCATAACTGGCCATGCATTACCCGCTGCCAAACCCACCTTGCTGCTAGCAGTGGTTCTCAACCTGTGGGTCCCCAGGTGTTTTAGCCTACATCTCCCAGAAATTCCAACCAGTTTACCAGCTGTTAGGATTTCTGGGAGTTGAAGGCCAAAATATCTGGGGATACACAGGTTAAAAACCACCATGTTAGAGGATGGTCCAAATTTCCAGTCCTTTGTATTAATTTTGGCCATGTGGCTATAGACATTCTTCTTCCACATGCCACCCTCTATCATGCATGCAAATAAACGTATTTTGTTAAGATAATATATTGATATAAAAGTATATGCACACTTTTAATAAAACTGCCGAGGAGTTGGTGATCCCAATTAAATCAGGGCCTCCTCTTCCATGGAGGATTTCTACTGAGGCCGTACTTGTAAGAGTCCCTTATTATAACAGAATCTGAAAGCTTGGCCCTTATAAAGATGGCAGGTTTCTTTTATTAGAGGATTCCCCTCTTTGATGGTGAGAAAGCTTTTCCTTTTATATAAACTGAACAACATGCCAGAAATCCCACATTTTAATGTATGGGACCTTCAAGAATTATGTGATTTAGGAAAGTGGCCAATATGTTAATTTTACAGAGAAACATGTGGCAAGCTTGACTGAAATGAGTACTTTCATTTAGTTTTTAGGTAAAATACAGACTTGTTAATGGCTGCTTTGTGATTGTTAACCCTGTTTTGAAACTAGCAGATAGCCTTATCTAAAAGCAAACCCGTAGCAAGGATTTTGATTCGGGGGGGGGGGCTGAGTTTGATTGGGGGGGGGGGTGTTTGATTTGGGGGACGACGACTCAGGATCTACCCTAGCAAACCTTTTGTATCATTACCCCAATACCCCTATGCATATGGGATATATTGAGCATGGTGATCAGATCATGATATGAATGAATATAACAGTTTAAATAATGTACCAGTAAGGCCTTCTCGCAGACCACCATGAGAATTTCCAGGGGGGGGGGGTGCTGAAGTCCCTCAAGCCCCTAGCCCCTCCCCTTTGGCTACGGGCCTGTCTAAAGGTGTTTTGATCTCTTGGTGTTTCTGATGCCAATATTGTTGGAATTCAGGGCTGGTTAAAGCGATTTGAGACAAGAAAAGCATAAATAAGCTTGGAACAACTACTTTGCTGGTCTGCAACTCCAAAAATCCCTCGTCAACATGGCCAACAAAGTGATTTTTTTTCTGAATTTCAAAATAAACTAATATCAGGTAGTTGTGATTTGTCTACCTGTGGGCTTTTAATTGATCGTATTTAATGGGGCATGTTAAGGAAGATTTGTTCTTTTAATTCTGTATTTTGTTTCTGATACAAAAATGTAATGAAGAAAATTACAAAAGTTCATACGAATACGAGTATATGTATATACGAACTGCATACAACTTTATCTCCTAAAATCTTTGCAAACATCTTCTTGTTATCTAGGTAACTAGCAAAACAACTATTTCGTCAGAAGCTGTGGGAAGACACACTGTTCTTTGTTTAATTCTAATCACCATTCAGTACTGCCCCAAGTATAAAGAAGGCTCCCTAAATGGAAGCTAATCAAAATTACGTCTATGAAAAAGCAAGTCAGACAGGCAAGTGGCATCCACAATTGCTGTCCTAGCCTAGATACTGAACTAGGCAAAGAGACAGCTCTGTGCTGTCATCTGCTGTCATGTTTTAGAAATACTCAAATTTTCAGTTCTGCATGTTTATATCTGCCTTCACGTTGCCTGTCAAATCATGGAGATCCCATGAATTTCACAAGACTTTCTTAGGCAAGGAGTACTTAGAAGTCGTTTTTCCTGTTGCTTCTTCTGAAATACAGCACCTGGTACTCTTTTGCAGTCTCCCACCCAAGTACTAACAATTCTGCATACCAATGACAAATTGACTCATGTCATTTTTCTCACCATCTCAACATCTGTTGGGTTGAAATTTAATTAATGCATATAACTAATGACTTCCAGAGTTATGATGCCCCTGCCCCCACAAGGATGAGCATCTATTTGACTCCTACACACATTAATTTTCAACTTGTAATGAAGTATTTTGAAAAGGTAATTTTAACAGGAGGACAATTTCTAATCATTGATTTGTTAAAGCAGAGGGTATCATTGGAAGAACGCTGCCTTGAATGAAATATGTAACTCGAGCCAAAGGTCCAACTAAATCAAATAGCTGCATTCATGACAGGGCACTGCAAATCACAATACTACACATTCGGCTTAATCTTTTTCAATAGTTGCTCAAATAATACCACAGAAATTGGGGGAGGATGGGGGGGGGGGGCTAGGGAAGGTGTGTTTTCAGGTTTCAAATCCATTTATAGCAGTGATCACCAAGCTTTGGGCCTCCAGGTGTTTTGAACTTCAGCTCCCACAGTTCCTAACAGCTGGTAAGCTGGCTGGGATTTCTGGGAGTTGAAGTCCAAAACATCTGGTGGCCCAAAAGTTGGGAACCACTGATTTATAGAAACATGCATTTCATAGCATTTTCGTAGGACAAGGAATACTCAGAGGTGATTTCATCCATTTCTGCTTCTAAAATAGAGCCTACATTTTCTGATACTCATTGGCAGTCTACTAGAATCATAGAATCACAGAGTTGGAAGAGACCTCATGGGCCATCCAGTCCAACCCCATTCTGCCAAGAAGCAGGAAAATTGCATTCAAAGCACCCCCGACAAATGGCCATCCAGCCTCTGTTTAAAAGCTTCCAAAAAAGGAGCCTCTACCACATTCCGGGGCAGAGAGTTCTACTGCTGAACAGCTCTCACAGTCAGGAAGTATCCTATCCAAGTACTAACCAGGGATGATGCTGCCTATCTTCCAAGATCAAACAAAATCAGGTCCTTGCAGCATTTTAAGGTTGTGACATATGTAGACCTTCCTTAAATACTATTTTAAGGGACAGCTGTCTTCCTAGTGATACAGGAAGCCAAAGGTACAAGGATGGAAGATTATAATGGTGGCATGTCAAAAAGCTGCTCCACCTCAACCTTTGGCATTGCCATCATCTCCACTGGGTCTAAACACTGCAGAAGAAATAACTTTGAAAAGAAAACACTTTCCTTTCTTTGCCAGCAAAGGGTTATTTTCTCCATCTGTTTCCATGTAGAAGAATAGAAGATGTGGGCCTTAATCCAAATACAATATAAGGACTTCTCAAGATTTTTGAAAGTATTCCACATTTTCCATGAGGATCAGCAAACATATTTCAAAGTGAGTTCATACTGTATGAGTCAAAGTGACTGAATGCTTCAGAATGTCATAGGAACATTACAAATATCTCACGAGCACATTTATAACACATCACTTAAAAATCACATTGCAATTGTAAATAGAGTGAAGAGATCATTGGGAGCCTTCTGGAAATTTTCTTCTCTTCTCCCGCCCTCCTGTATATTCTACTACCATTGTTTTGCCACCTTACAATCTGTCTATTTTTATTCTCATTTTCCTTCTTAATTTGCTTGGCTTCCACATGGCACTTATTTGCCATACGATGTTTGTAGGTCTAAAGTGCCCTTTTGCACTCATTAAACTCTCCGCAGAAAATTGCTGCAAGTATAAAATGACTCATGCTGCCAAAGATCCTGGCGCAAAGGAAGAAAACATTGCTGAAGCACTTAGTGCAAAGAAAATAGGATAGGTCATCCTGGGTCTCCCTTCACAGTGAAAAGAGGAAGGGCTAATAAGCAGATAAAGGCCATCACAAAATGCTAATGTATAAACCTTTCCAGCCAGATCTTCAGCTCTTCCCAAGTAAACCTGTGACAACTGTCTATTAGGGGCTGGAGGAGGGCAAGCATTCCATTCTCAATTTATGAATGACACACTTGCATAAATGGGTCTGTGCAGGTACATTAAAACAATAAGTTTGCTGTATTGTCGAAGGCTTTCATGGCTGGAATCACTAGGTTCTTGTGGGTTTTTTCGGGCTATAGAGCCATGTTCTAGAGGCATTTCTCCTGATGTTTCGCCTGCATCTATGGCAAGCATCCTCAGAGGTAGTGAGGTCTGTTGGAATTAGGACAATGGGTTTATATATCTGTGGAATGGCTGGGGTGGGGCAAGGAACTCTTCCCTGCTGCAGTTAGGTGTGAATGTTTAGCTGATCACCTTCATTAGCATTTGAAGGCCTGCCTGAGCCTGGGAAAATCTCTTGCTGGGAGGTGTACCTGGTTGTTTCCTCTCTGTTGTTTTGCTGTTATGATTTTAGAGTTTTTTAATACTGGTAGCCAGATTTTGTTCATTTTCATGGTCTCTTCCTTTCTGTTGAAATTGTCCACATGCTTGTGGATTTCAATGGTTTCTCTGTGTAGTCTGACATGGTGGTTGTTGGTGTGGTCCAGCATTTCTGTGTTCTCAAATAATATGCTGTGTCCATGCTGGTTCATCAGGTGCTCTGCTATGGCTGACTTCTCTGGTTGAAGTAGTCTGCAGTGTCTTTCATGTTCCTTGATGCGTGTCTGGGCGCTGCGTTTGGTGGTCCCTATGTAGACTTGTCCACAGCTGCATGGTATACGGTAGACTCCTGCAGAGGTGAGAGGATCCCTCTTGTCCTTTGCTGAACGTAGCATTTGTTGGATTTTCTTGGTGGGTTTGTAAATTTGCTGTAATCTACTGTACTGTAGATTAAAATCCATAGGTGAAACCAAAGATGGGAACAATTAAATCCTCCAGTTGCTGTAAGACTGCCATTCCCATCAGCCCTAGCAAGCCTAGTCAGCAATGAGGAATGCTGGGATTGTTCACCTGACAATATTTGGAGACTTCAACTTTCATGCCCTAGAATAAATTTGTCTAATTCATCCTAATGGAATTATTCACTGAATCTTGATCCAAGCCAAAGTACTTTTGCAATCCTGACTGTATTGCTATATTTGCGAACTACATGCTGGCTACTGGAGTCTAGAAGTTATCATTCAAAGATGTAAATTTCCCATGCTTTTAATCTTGCTCGTATCTACTCAGAAATAAAGTCCTATTGAATTCAATAAAGTTCTCAGATTAGTGGTGTCTGATTCGACCCTAAGTCTCTTTTAAAACTGGTGATTTTCGGTACTGAAAAATGTTTATTTTCTGCTATAAATGTACAGTTCATGGCCTTCATAATCTGCCTGAGGCCATCCTTGTTGAGACCTGAGCAAATCATTCTGCCTTTTTTGGCTTATGTTTACTGCTTTAAATCCTATTTCTGCTGAAACTGCCAGCAGGAGAACAAAGGAAAGCTACAGTGAACATTCACGTGTGGGTGACAGATGAGCTATAGAGCACATTGGCCAATTGCAACATTCACACTTGTATCCAGCAGACAAGAGTTCTTTCTCCCACCCTGGACATTTCACAGATATATAAACCCCACTTGCCTAGTTTCCAAGAAACCTCACAACCTCTGGACTGCCTGTCATGAATATGGATGAAACATCAGGAGAGAATGCTTCTGGAACATGCCCATACAGTCGGGAAAACTCACAGCAACCCAGCACGTTCTCTGTTTGCAGGAGATTCCTGGCTCAGGCCTATTCTACACTGCCCTATATCTCAGGATCTTATCCCAGATTATCTGCTTTGAACCAGATTACATGGTAGTGTAGACTCAATCCAGTTCAAAGCAGATAATCTGGATTATCTGCTTTGATTATCTGTAGATCCAGGCTCAGTCGCTTACATCTCCAAGTCAGGCTAGGAAAAGATCCAATTTGGAGAATAGTCAAGACGGTAAAAGATTTGGAAGACAAGCCCCACGAGGGATGGTTTAAGGGAATTGCTATTTGATAGCAATCTTTAAATATCTGAAAGGAAGTGAGCATGCTTTCTACTGCTACAAAAACTAGAACATGAACCAATTGGTTCAAATTAAAAGAAAACGTTAGGTTCAGCGTTGTTTAACAGTGGAATAGACCACCTTGGAAGGTAGAAAACTTTCCTTTTTAAACAGCAACTGAATGGTTATCATTTGAGGCTGTTTTAACTGTGGAGTTTCACCCTGGCAGGGTATTAGACTAGGTAGTCCTTATGTTCTCTTCCAGCACTCTGATTTTATTATCATACACAACAGTAAATTTAAAGAACTAATAGTATAAGGCAGTATTTTATCAGTGGTTGGTGGTGGGATGTCAGATATATTTTAATACAGCATTTAAAGAAGGTGTCCAAGATGCTCAATCCATTAAACTTATTTAAAACTAGCTGCCCCCTGCCACGTATTGCTGTGGCCCAGTCTGGTGACCTGGAAAATAGTGTTGGTTTCTAATATATGTAATTTCTTTATGCTTGTGGGTAAACAGTATTTCTTGTCAGTGGTGATGTGGAGATTGTCTGCTTTGCCTACTCTGAAACGTGCAACATATCATTGTCCTTCTTTAGAGGTCCCTTTAAAATATATGGTACTATATCTGGCATATATGTGTGTGGTTGTGAATCATATCTACTTATCTATATCTATGGCTGGATAGCTCTTTCTCAGGAGGGCTTTGATTATGTTTTCTTGTCCTGGTGAAGGGAGTTGGACTGGATGGCCTTAAGGCAGCATTTCTCAACCTGGGGGTCGGAACCCTGGGGGAAACTGTGGGGGGGGGGTGTCTGAAGGGTAGCCAAAGACCACCAGAAAACACAGTATTTTCTGTTGGTCATGGGGGTTCTGTATTTAAAGTTTGGCCCACTTCTCTCGTTGGTGGGGTTCAGAATCCTCTTTGATTGTAGGTGAACTATAAATCCCAGTAACTACAACTCCCAAATGTCAGGGACTATTTTCCTCAAACTCCACCAGTGTTCACACTTGAGCATGTTGAGTATTTGTGCCAAATCCATCATTGTTTGAGTCCACAGTGCTATCTGGATGTAGGTGAACTACAACTCCAAAACTCAAGGTCAATGCCCACCAAACCCTTCCAGTATTTTCTGTTGGTCATGGGAGTTCTGTGTGCCAAGTTTGGTTCTATCCCATCGTTGGTAGAGTTCAGAGTACTCTTTGATTGTAGGTGAACTATAAATCCCAGCAACTACAACTCCCAAATGACAAAATCGATTTTTTTTGTGGTCACTCATTGGCCTGACAGGCGTATTGTGTCCAAATTTGGTGTCAATTCTCCCAGTGGTTTTTGAGTTATGTTGATCCCACAAATGAACATTAAATTTTTATTTATATAGATTCAGACTGAAACCTACCACCCCACTAGCATGCAAGACACCAATCATTGTTTCTTGTCTACCAAGGAATTAAAAACTAGGAAAAGGGCAGAAGCAATACAGTGAACCATTTCCCCCAGGATTTCTCCTTAATGTTCTTGCCCAATCCAAAATTTAAACAGTAATCACCACCTTTTTAGTACATTCACAAGGTCACAAATAGTCAATTGGAAATTTATAGACACAAGCACACACACACTAGATATCAAGCAAGAGGAGGATTGATTATTTCAATGAGGTGTAAGCAAATTTCATTGGTAGGAGCCCCTGGTGGTGCAATGGGTTAAACCTTTGTGCCAGCAGGATTGCTGACTAATAGGTCAGCGGTTCGAATCTGGGGAGAGCAAGTTGAGCTCCCTCTGTCAGCTCCAGATCCCTATGCGGGGACATGAGAAAAGGCTCCCACAAGGATGGTTAAACATCAAACATTCGGACATCCCCTGGGCAACGTCCTTGCAGACAGCCAATTCTCTCACACCAAAAACGACTTGTAGTTTCTCAAGTCACTCCTGACACACAAAAATGGTTCAGTGTTTATTGTAAGGAAGAAACCTACATTGGAGAGGCTAATGAAAGTAAATTGACTGCTATTTAAATAGATGTGTGTGTGCATTTCTTTAAGTTGTCTTTCAGCTTGTGGTAACCCCATGAATTTCTTTGTTAAGCAATATTCAAATGCGGCTTTGCAAGTTTCTTCCCTTAAATATAGCCAACAGCATCTGATAGTCTCCTACCCAGGTACTAACCAGGTATGACCCTGTTTAACTTCCAAGATAGAATCTTGTGCCTTTAGAGGACTTAGACCCTGAAATCTATGTACAGAAATATTTTTACATTAAATATATTATTATTATTATTATTATTATTATTATTATTATAACTTTATTTGTACCCTGCTAGCATCTCCCAAAGGATTCGATGCGGCTTACACAGGCCGAAGCCCCAAAAACACAATACAACAATACAATACCCAAAGCAAATTAAAAACAGTTAAGCAGGAAAACAGTAACAATACAACAAGACACTATTAAAACTGGGCCGGCCGCAGTAGGGGTACAGGGTTAAAAGTGCTGATGTGGCAGGAGGGATGTGGGATTAAATATAAGTGCGATGTGGAGTAAATGTATTGACTCTTTGGTTTATCACCTATCAAGGTCCCCTGCACAAATACTATTAATACCTCCAGAACATTCTTCAGGTTGAACTGAACAAATGTGATTTATTTAATTTAGTCGTGACATATATTGCTTGTAAAGGAAAACCTTCAGCAAGCAGAAAATCTGATGTCTGGTAGTTCTACAGAAAACCATTATTTTTAGAAGTGGTATTCTAACTTCCCTGGAAGAGAAAGTCCATTTGGACCCAAACCCCATAATAAATCTCCCTCCTGCACCTTGAGAGGAGCCATCCAGCCTCTGAACAAGCCCCCGCTGTTATTAGCAGGTCATTTTTTCAATGTGAAGACTGATGCATGAAAAGATGACAGAACCAGCAGGAAATGATGACTAATGCAGGGTAATTTTATTTTGCGTTTTACAGCATATCATTTAGCAAATAATAAGAGGCTTCTTAAATCAGATCTTGATTCCCTTGGCAACTGGATTAACACAATTTCATCTGAGACGACTGGGCTGGAGCTGGTGGTTATATATAGTATTTCCATCGGACTGTTTTATCTCGTTAGGGATTTGATGGAAAATGCATGAATGCCTCTGCCATTTCTGCTATGCTGCGTACATGTAGTCAAACTGTGATTTTTATCTGCACTTTTCAGTTGTTTCAGCCTGTGCACATGGTTGGATTTGAGAGATGTATTTTAAAACAGTGCTGCTCAATGACTAAGTTCTGTCAACCCATGAAGATGACAGAGAAATAGAAATAACTTGACTGGTATAATAAGTTCAAAATATTTACAACAAGAATGTATAAGAGGCTTCTATAGACCGAGGGGCTTCTTAAGAGATTCAATGCATCTCAGGATTCATTGGGACACATGGATTCCCACAAGCATTCCCTCTTGGTCAGAGCAAGTTTTGTTCTTTCTACAATAGCTTTCCCAACAGAATGTCTTACACCTCCACCCCACACCAATTCCATGAATGAAAATGGCAGATATTTGGGAGAAGGTAAAAGGATGTCCTTGAGAAAATGAGAAGAAATGTTCACTTTCTTTCCCGTATTTCTATCTCCCTATTCATCAAAGAAGTTGAAGAGAGGCCTGTACTTTTCTGCACATTTTATTCACACAATAATTCCAAGAGGCATGTTATGCTGAAGGACTCGGGTACCAATCACTACTTAGCACAAAGTTCTGAGGATTCCTACCATCCAAGCTATGACAGCAACAGAAGTTAAAAGCCTGTGGGCAATGTGGCCACAACATGGCCATACAGCAGATTGATTAGTTTGCCAAGCTCCTTGAACTTGTCATCAAAAGGATGCCCACTCCAAGCAATCTTATTCTCCAATACTGGAGCATTGGATGAGGAAGGAGAATTCTCTGAGATAAAAGAACTCTTGGGAAGTTGACATCTAATATCGTTGATCCTCTGGCACAGGAAATATTGCACGCCAGCTGTTCCAGAATATGTTTAGCTCTGAGGACAACCTCTAGTTCCCCAGAAGACTAGCACAGGAAGAAAAGGGTGCTTGAAGTCAGCAGCCACAATAAGGCACCAGCACTCCCTTGTAAAACTATGATTGTAAAACTTGTAAAACTATGATTCCCATGCTCTCATAGGATTGAACCATAACAATTAATGAAGTGATATCAAGCTGCGGAAATTCTATATTACTGACACAACTTTAGTTGTTACAGTTACAGTTTTTCAAACTGTTATATTTCTCAGCAATAGGTGAGGTACTTATTACTTACTCTCAAGAAAAATCTTCTGCTGCAGACTTGCTATGTACAAAATACTCTTCTCTTGTCCTTCTTAGCCACTGCAAAAAAGTACAAAGCAACACCATAACAACACAAGTCATCATTTGAATCATGGACTATTCCTCATCTGTTCGAGTGATATCACAACCTTGAAAGCTGCAAAAATAAACATTTCAGTTCCCTCATAGATTTTTTTTCATGTCAGGAGAGACTTGAGAAACTGCAAGTCACTTCTGGTGTGAGACACTTGGCCGTCTGCAAGGATGCTGCCCAGGGAAAGATGTTTTGATGTTTAACCATCCATGTGGGAGGCTTCTCTCATGTCCCCACATGGAGAGCTGGAGCTGACAGAGGGAGCTCATCCATGCTTTCCCAGATTTGAATCTGCAACCTGTCAGTCTTCAATTAGTTTAACCCATTGCACCACCGGGGGCTCCTGCCCCATCGAATAAATGAAGTTATCCTTCATGTACTTACTACTCCTAATGCAATGTAGTTATACGACTATATTCATTACTGACAAAAAAAAAAAAAAAAGCTCAGGTAACTAATAATCCAAGCTAAGAGGACGCCTTGCCCACCACAATAATTTGTTAAGTATTGTTCTTATGAGATGGTTTTTTTATTGTTGAATGCTTGTTTTTATTTATTGGAATTGTCAAGTCTATTGTGGTACTTTTACGGCATTGAATGTTTGCCTTTTATGTTGTGAACTGCCCTGAGTTCCCATGGGGAGATAGGACGAGATAGAAATAATGTTTTGCTTGTTTACTTACTTACACCCTAAAGTTCTCAATATCATCTCCTGTGTCCTCTGCAGACTACACTTTGAACCAATGCATTCAAATTACAACAAAAGAGATCCCTCCTGAACCATAGGAAGAACTAGTGGACTGTTCAAACTGTTCAAGCATAGAACAGAATGTTTAGGAGGTGGTAGATTATCCGCTTTGCAGGTCTTTAAACTTATATTGGAGGGCAATCTCTCAGATGTGCTTTAGTCACATATTCCTGCACAGCAAAGGAATGGAGTATACAACTCTTGTAATCCCTTCCAGCAATGTGACTTCATGATTGTAAGGGCAGTACAATGTGTTACCTATAAAGACACAAATCTCACTGCTGGCTCAGCAACAATAGATTCTTGTCTCACATTGTGAACACACACCAGAATGTTTCTAGTCCCTTCTATTGGCTAGCTCTTTGCTCTTCACCAAATCATGAAAAATTAAGTCCAGTCATGGCATCAAGCAATGCCAAAATATAAAGAATGAGTTCATCTGAGAGTAGACTGGACAAGAAAGTGTTTTATCCTTTGTATTCCACTACAGAATCATAGCATGGATGATAAAAGAAAAAGCACACATCCATCAGAAAGACACTCAACAATAAATAGCATTGCTGAGCCAGGCCAGGTCAAAGTTTGGAAGAGTCACTTTTTATGACTACACCTCCCAGAATCTAGTGGCCGGGTTGACTGCAGGGCTCCATTATTATTCAAAGAGCATCTTTTTCAGATTCTGCTTAAGGCTTTTTGAAAGATACAGATTTCAGCCTAACATCGGCAAGAGAGCAATGTTGGAGCAACAAGCCTCTCTGAGAGGGACATTTCAGAAAGCTGGTAATACGAGAAAGTGATCCTGTTCTTGGTAACTCTCTGGCATCAGCACCTAAACACTATGTGGAACAAAGCTTTATTATTCAGTGTGAAGAAGGACTTGTGCTTTCCATTTTTCTTCATGACATGTAAGCCTCAGCAAATTTGGAAATGTTGGCTTAATGGATTTCACTCAAAATGGGAAATGGGGCCACGGAGGTAGATGACTAGCTCTGTTTCTTTAACATACAAAGCTGTAGTTATTTCCTTCATGTTTATGGAAATATTGCTGTTTGTTGCTCTCAGGGCACCCTTTCTCCCCTTTTCTGCCTCCTACCTATGCAATTTCAACTCACTGCAGTTATTTACCCATTGATCCTTCTGCCACATTTTGGAAAGGTCAAGCATCACAAGGGATAGCTCTCTAGCACTCTTTAAAAACACTCCATCCCCTTATAGAAAAGACAGCAATTCTCTCAGGTGACAAGCTCATAATTAATGCAGCCTTTTTTGAGATAGGCTGAACTATGTGACATTTACCATTTTAAAAAAGAAAATGGCAAAAGCCAGCCCATAAACATTCCTTCTTTTGAAACATGATGCCTTACAACCATGCATTCAGCAAACACATCAAACATTACTGCAGCATAGATTCTTTCCATTTTGTACCTGCCACAGCTTAAACTAAAAAACTATTACAAACATATTTTTCAAAGAAAGGAGGAAATGCTGGAATCATGTAGTTATAGCTGGACATTTCAGCAGAACTGGTGGACAATATGTTCAAAAGATGTAATTTTTTTTACTATAAACATAATATCATTTATGTCGTAGTTTAGCCTGTGTTTGTCCCTGATGTTAGTGGGGATGAAGTGTTTTCAGGACCTGTGCCTGATGTCAATGTGGATGGCAGTTTTTTTGGCCTTGCTGAGAGGCCCAAGATGTCTCATGAACAGAGTGCTTCTCCTGCAGATTCACAAGGTCAGATTCCCAGGAGAGGCCCACAGCAGTCTTTCTCTGATAAACTGTCTTCTGGGGGTGATTTGTCAGGTGCAGATTTAATGAGGGTAAAGATAGAAAGCAAGACTTTTCTAAACTGAGTTCTCATGATCAGCAAAGGTCAATCCATCTGCTGGAAAAGAAAGATAAGAAATCCTTATCTGGTTGTAAGGGCAAGCAGAATGCTTTCGTTTCAGTTCTTGGGCCAGGAAAGCTTTATATCGAGACAAAGAAAAGGTTTTAGCTCAGTATCGTAAATGCTGGAACTTCATTACAGTCTTGTTTACAAGTGAATTTTTAGTTTCATGTTTCAAGTTTTGCCAGGTTCCTGTTTCATATATTGGATTCCCATGCTGTCTTGTTCTCTGGATTTTGCATCCTTGAATCTTGTGTTTTTACCTTTGTACCTTGAGGTTCATGGAGTATCTTGTATCTTTGGTATATTGTTTTAGACTATATTGTTTTTACCATTTTACTGATTGCTTACATTTATCCTTCAATAAACTGCTTGCTGATTTAACTATACTGGTGTGGTGTTTAAGAACAGAAGTGTTCCTGCTCTGGGATACAACAATTTATATCTTTGGGTACTTTAATTTGATTATTTATTGGGGAAAAGACAACGTGTGCCCATTATTCTTTAGCAAACTGTTCCCACTTTGTGGCCAAGATCCCTTTGTGACTTTGTACAAGCTTAACCAGAGGTCATTCTGATCTAACTCCTCTTTCCCACCATTGCGTAAGGAATGTTCTGAACAATAGTGTTGCTAGCTACACAATGGCAGGTGGATGGCACCAGACACAACTCTGCCCTAATTCTACAGGCCCCTAATAAGCCATGGAAGTGTGCTAAGAAATCTCCTTCATATAGCTGGCTTTTTCTATATTCCTTCTCTGGCATCAGGGTGCCTGCTGGCAATACTTTACTGCCCATCGGGCCAAGGGAAAAACGGGAAGGGAGAGATAACTCTCAAAATGAGCAATCAATGGCTGTTTTATTTCATAAAAAGCCCAACACATATTAGCCTATAAATATTTCTATAGCCTTCTTTGGGCGTGATGTGAAATACACCTGCAGAAACTTCTAAAGCTGACACTTTCATTCCATTTGCTGGAAGGAAAAGATAGAATCGCACTCCATTTCTCAAACGGAATGAAATTCTCAGTTTTAGAAATTTCTACAGGTATATTTCATATCAGCTCAAAGAAGGCTATAGAAATATATACAGGCTAAAATGTGTTGGAGTTTCTCCTAAAATATAACAGTCATCAATTGGGCACTTTCTCTGGTTTTCCTATCAGGTGCTGTCCAGTTTTTGAAAACTTTGCTTTTTTTGCCAGTTTCAGATAAGATCTAGGATATGTCAGAGAGGGGGAATGGAAAGGTACAGTTCACAAGCCAGAGGTTTGTGTAACTGACACAAAAAATATAGTTTGGCATAATATCACAATAAAAGGAATTCTTAATTAACATTTGCAAACTAGGAATTTTCACAATCAAACTGTATACAGTGTTCCCTCACTTATTGTGGGAGTTACATTCCAGGACCACCTGCAAAAAGTGAAAAACCACGACGTAGGGATGCCCCCTCCCGCCTCATCCTCTTTACCTTCATCTTCCTCCTCCTTGTCACCTGGGCCTTTTGCTGCTGCTTGGGCCCTGCGATTGAGGAGGTGGTGGAGGTGTCACATGCTCCAAACAGCAGCAAGAGGCCCAGGCAGCAACAAGGAGGAGGAAGAGGAAGGTAAAGAAGAGCCGCCCCTCACTGAATTATATGGCAGTGTAGACTCATATAAATAACTGCTCACTGGAGGGAGGGATATTAGAGGCAAAGATGAAGTATTTTGGCCACATAATGAGAAGACAGGAAAGCTTGGAGGAGATAATGATGCTGGGGAAAATGGAAGTTTAAAGGAAGGGGAACAGACCAAAGGCAAGATGAATGGATGGTGTCCTTGAAGTGACTGGCTAGACCTTGAAGGAGCTGGGGGTGGCCATGACCAACAGGAAGCTCTGGCATGAGGTCATGAAGAGTCGGAAGTGACTGAATTAAGAAACAGCAACAAAGACAAATATAATCAAATTCAAATCAGATAATCTGGACTTTATATGGCAATGTAGATGGGGCTAATATGGCATCCTAGCCTTCCACAGATGCCCATCCTTGTCATAGAGCAACCTACACCCAACAAATGTTTTCCAGGTTTGGATAACTTCTGATTATAGCCAATTCTTCACTTCCATGTCTTTCTGATAAGAAGTAAAAAGGTGAAACATTTTTCTTAAGGTTTAATTGGGACTTTCAGCATGGCTTTCAGTACAGCGTGCAATTTTGTGTAAATTTTCCTGTTTTCTAACTTTTCAGCTTTTTTTCTCACTGAGACAGCAGTTCTTTCATTATTTTCTCCCTTATTTTAGGATAGGATATAGTATGTTCTATGTAGAAGAGTGTATAGCAGAAGAAAAAGCAAGACTTTAAGTAGTTTGAAAAGGCTATGGGTGTATTTGAATGCTGACAGGTTTATAACCAGTTTCAGCTGCAGAGGGCAGCAAATACTAAAAGATTAACTAGACATCATTAACTCATGCCATCCTAGCTGGGCAGAGCAGCAGTGCAAAACCAAACTGCTGAAACATCAATAATTCGAAGCTCGTTTATAAACTATACAGTGTTCCTCAAATTCCATAATTATATAAGACTGCCAAAAAGGCATACATAAAAACAGGAGTTGGCAACTTCAACTAATCTCTGATATCTATATATATAAAAATGCTCTGTGCATAATGAGTACCTTAAAAACAAAAGAACCAATGAATGAAATCACACCAAATTTGGCAACAAAACGTCTCACAACACAAGGAGTGACCATCACTCAAAAAATTATGATTTTGTCATTTGGGAGTTGTAGTTGCTGGGATTTATAGTTCACCTACAATCAAAGAGCATTCTGAACTCCATCAACGATGAAATTGAACCAAACTTGGCACACAGAACTCCCATGACCAACAGAAAATACTATAAGTGGGCATTGACCTTGAGTTTGGAAGTTGTAGTTCACCTACATCCAGAGAGCACTGTGGACCCAAACAATGATGGATCTGGACCAAAC
The DNA here is from genome assembly GCF_037176765.1 of Anolis sagrei. Classification (NCBI taxonomy): domain Eukaryota; kingdom Metazoa; phylum Chordata; class Lepidosauria; order Squamata; family Anolidae; genus Anolis; species Anolis sagrei. The sequence goes on from NC_090021.1 coordinate 88,739,722, forward strand.
TTGGCACAAGCACTCAATACGCCCAAATATCAACACAGATGGAGTTTGGGGGAAATAGATCTTGACATTTGGGAGTTGTAGTCACTGGGATCCACAGTTCATCTACAATCAAAGAGCATTCTGAACCCCACGAATGACAGAATCGGGGCAAACCTCCCACACAGAACCCCCATGACTAACAGAAAATACTTAAGGCCATCCAAGCCAACTCCCTTCATCAGGGCAAGAAAACATAATCAAAGTCCTCCTGAAAAAGAGCCATCCAGCCATAGATAGATAGATAGATAGATAGATAGATAGATAGATAGAGATATGATTCACACACACAGAGATATAGTATCATAGATTTGAAAGGCACCCTTAAAGAAGGACAATGATATGTTGCATGTTTCAGGGTGGGCAAACCAGACATTCTCCACATCAACACTGACAAAGAAACAGCAAGAAATACTGTTTACCCACAAGCATAAAGAAATTACATATATTAGAAACCAACACTTTCTCATTACTTTATTTTCCAGATCAACAGACTGGGCCACAGCAACGTGTGGCAGGGGATAGCTAGTCTTTAATAAAAGACACTATTACAATGAAAGCTGGAGTCCCTTTTAATATGAAAATACATTCTACAGTTTGGTTTCATTCTCTCTAGAGCCCTGCTTGGCTCTATAAGGAGTGCATAAACACATATGAGGAGGACTCTGCAGAGTCCACTGCTCGCCGTGCATGTTTCTAATTCTCTTCTTCTCATATAGAAACTGATTTTCCGAAGAGGAAAGCCTTCTCTAGATATAACCATTAAGACAGCTTTATGTCCTGAAAGCAAAGGATAAGAACAGCAGTCAGCAGGATCAGTCTGTTTGGGGAAGGAGCAACCATGAACCTCATGTAGTACCAACCCTGGTTTTTGGCCACCTGGAAGCCTCCAAATCCCATCATTCAAAAAAAACCAAAAACAAAAAAAAAAACAATGTAAATATTTTAAAACAACCTTTGGGCCAAAATTTCCAGCTAGCCACCTAAACCTTACATCCAAAAACAGTTCTTTTGTTCGCCCCATGGCCCCCCAATCCCTGAAAACTCACTGACTTTCAGTCAATAACAAGATCAGAAGTAATGTAATTTCAGTTCCAGTTCAAGGGAAAAATACCTGTATGACTCACAGGGAATGTGCAGAAGAAAAAAGTGCCCCCTATTACTAGCACATCTCCTGTCAAAACTATTCAAGACTATTTTGTTTTTAATGTTTAGCTATAGCTTGGCATTGGCATTTTGTACACATCCTATGTCTTAAAAGTTTTTTTAAGTAGTATTAGAGCAGTGGTTCTCATCCTGTGGGTCCCCAGGTGTTTTGTCCTACAACTCCCAGAAATACCAGCTGTTAGGATTTCTGGGAGTTGAAGGCCAAAACACCTGGGGATCCATAGGTTGAGAACCACTGTATTCGAACATAAAGACCCTCTGGTGGCACAGCGGGTTAAACCACTGAGCTGCTGAACTTGCTGACTGAAAGGTTGGCAGTTCGAATCCGGAAGGGGGGTGAGCTCCCGCTGTTAGGCCCAGCTTTTGCCAAACTTGCAATTTGAAAACATGCAAATGTGAGTAGATTAAAAGGTACCGCTTCTACAGGAAGGTAACAGTGCTCTATGCAGTCAAACTGGCCACATGACCTAGGAGGTGTCTATGGACAACACCGGCTCTTTGGCTTAGAAATGGAGATGAGCACCATCCACCAGCATCGAACATAATTAGACTTAATATCAGGGAAAACATTTTCCTTTTTTAGTATTATAACATACTTTAAAAAATGTAATTTAAATTTAAAAGTCCTAGATCTAATAAAATACAACCACTGAATCAATGATAAATGGTAACACTTATGTAAATCCTAATGCTTCAGTGATCTACTGGACCTGGGACTAGTAACTGGATTTTGTGGAGATGTGTTAGAAAGTGCCTAAAAGTCATCTAAATCCCTGCAGTTCAGAAAGTGATACTATAAAATCATCTCCAAGAGATGGTCATACAATCTCTGTAATCCTCCCATGTGGATTATATACCTTTCAGGATCACCCAACCTTATATCAAATAACTGTCAGCATCAGCAACTACTTTATAATGTTTGCCAGATTTTCATTTCCTGAATTTAAATCGACTGACCCAAGTTCTACCCTCTGGAGGAGCAGAAAGCAAGCTTGCTTTATATTCCCCCTGATATCTGAAGATGGCTGTAATCATGTCTCAGGTTAAAACTGTTGTCTTAACCTGACTAAGCATGCCCACCTCCTTCAGTCCTTCCTCGCAGATCTTGGCTTTTATCCTGTCTGCCATTCTATTCACTCATCTTGTCTTGGATATGTGCCAGCTTGTTGATATCTGCTGGAATTTAAGTGCCCCAAACAGGGCATATTATAATGTCTGACCAAAGAAAGCAGAATATTGCTTCCTTTAATCTGGATACTTGATTTGTCCAAATAATCTGTTTTATTTTCAAATAATTGATCAAATATTTACCTAGAGTATCCAATATTTCCCAACAACAATAAAAATGGTGATTTCTTAAACCACACCTTCTGTGTTTCTTTTCTCTTCAGTTTGATAAATGGAAGGGTATACCATAATTAGGGCCTTTACCTCACCCTAAGAAAGGAACATTTACAAATTTTCCACAAAAAAAAAACAACCCCAAAACTGATTATTCCACAATGTGAATTGTTTAGTATCACAATTGGCTACATGATAAATCAGAGGGTGGGTTTATATTTCTTGAAAATGAAGCATTTCACGAGAGAGTACCTCAAAAATTATGCAAGTCTAACTGTGAATGATAGTGTAGTCAGGAACTCAGCAGTGCACTCACTGCAGAATAGTAGTTCCAGCACAAGAATTTATTGGAGCAGAAGACATTTCAGGAGGAGGGGAAGAGTCACCTTATGAGTCAGAAAGAAAAGAGAATGGTCTTGTGCATGAATGACACAATGGGACAGGTTTGCTCCATGTGCAAAAATGTTAGGGGTCACTTAACACTGGTGTTTCTGGCTGACTGCAAAAAGTCCTTTTTGTAATACATCCAGAGTTGGCAAATCTGTAGAGCCTACACTGACTAAGAGGAGCTAACTGGGAGTAGTATACCCCATTGTGCTTCTCTTTTTCATCCTCTGGCTGTGGAGAATTGGATCCCAGCTATTGCTCTGCTGCAGCACTGCCAGAGCGGGAAAGCATCTGGATCAATTCAGCAAAATCCACTACAGTGGATCTCACTTGAGCAGCAGAAACAAGAGGGCAAGAAGGGGCAGAACTCAACAGGAAACATGCTTGGCTGTATAACGCCTGCAGCGTTGGCTCACGGTTGAAGCAGAACAGAAACAAAGAGGCCTTCAAGATGGGATCAGTATGATGTACTACCCCACACTGCCTGTCTGCTAACTTGGGTGGGAGGGCTCCCATCCAGACTGGCCAGTGATAAGGGAAGATTGGTATTCTATTTCATCTACTACGGGAGAGATGAAGGTTCTTCCTCTCTCCGATGAACTCTGAAAAAGGGCTTCCTTTTATCTCTTCTGAACCTATTATCAATCTAATCAATTTCATTTGATCATTTTAATACAATGATAAGAAAGAGGAACATTCTTTCTATCTTATTCCAAAAAACACTATCTTGCCATGACAGCTGGAGGCTTTGATATCAGTGGGGGATGAGTCTGCTTTGGCTTTTAGTCTGAATTTAGTGGAGCTCCCTATGACTCTGAAGCTTTTCTGGTGGTAGGGTTCAATACCCCTTAGAGTTCAAGAATTTTAGGCAAAAGTATGATAGCTGGGACCCTACGCATAGCTAGAACCCACAACGCGCATCAGAATTAATGAAAGGAAGTCCGCTTGGACTGCTCCCAGCTGCTCGGGCTGCTTTCTTTGAAGGGCGGAAAGTGTGCTGGCAGCTAGGGAAAGTTTTTACAAGGCCCTAGTGCAAATAGAGCAGCAGGAACCAGATCCCCCCCCCCTTCCCCTCTTCTTGTGCTTTCCCCCGCCCGCTTTCTGACAGTGGATGAGCCGGGGCCCTGGGAGGGCAGGACATGTGAACATAGACCCCCTCCTCCTCCCTACCTCGCAGTTGCATCTCCCACTCGCTGCGCTGTCTCACGCACATGTTCCCTTCATGAATTCTGACCTGCAGTGCGCAACCAGTGTACGGTCCCAGCTATCCTACTTTTGGTGAATTTTAAAAGCAACTCCTTTAAAGTTCAAGTTCAAACACAAAGTGGATTCACTTCTCAATAGAGAATGGAGCCACCAACTATCATTACTATTATTTTCTTGGCCACCAAACTGCCTGGAGCATGCAGCCAACCACAACTCACATAGCAGCCATGACTATAACAGAAGTGCTATCTGAGAAAGAGCAACAATTCCAGAACGTTTCATTTTGTTCACTAGGGGAATGTGATATTAACGGATCTGCACTGTCTCCTCATGAAAACATACCTAGATCTCATACATTGAATCACTCTGCATTAGGTCAGTCAGATAATCCCTAAGAACATGCTTCCTTTCATGCAATAACTCTTAATACCTTGAAATTAAAAAAAAATGATGATTCTTTTTTCTTTGTATTTCTTTTTCTTTACAATTTAGGCTTTTTAAAGTTGTGCTGCCATCTGTGATTAAAACCTATTGTGATTGTGCTTACAGTCAGTTGATTCCAATTCTCACAAATGTAAAATTGCCCCGTTACTGATTTATAGCAGTCTTTCTATCATCTTGCACACAGAGACTGAACATGAAAGAAGATAAATTGGCAGAGAAGATATCTGTAAGATGTCATCTAGAGATTAGATGGAAGAAAAAATGGACTGGAGAAAAAAACCCAGTCATGCTTGCATTCAGCACCATTTGCAATGCACATTTATTACAAAAACAAATTCTTCTGTATATTTAACTTGATGTATTTGTGCAGTAAAGATTTTGTCACCAGCTCCATAAATTTAAAACTGGGCTCTTGAACTATCTGGTGTAACTTTTCATTTAGCACAGTGCTTCTGTGTCTCCTTGTTTTTCTTTGGTAGACTGGCAACTAAGCAAGGGAACCACTAAGTCACTAAACACATTTTTGGATCACGGTAATGTTTAAGAACATAGACATATGTTGACACATCCAGACTTTGGAATGAAATGGGAAGCTTTGAATTCTGAGAGATCATTGTGTTTTTTGTCTGTGTTTTTGCAAATTTGCAAATTTTGTTGCTTTGTCATATCTCAGGTGTGAATGCAAGTTGAGGAGACAAAGGGCTATCTTAAGTTTTCCTGGATGGGACTTGAGCTAGGACTACACATTAAAAAATAAAATAATCTCTACTGAACTCAGTCCTAGTTATAGACTCTATATACTCTATATAGCTATATACTTTGGTCAAAAAGGTGACTGCAAAAACCTGGGTCAAATTATGCATGGGCCACTGCACGCACTATAATTTAATCTTATCAAAAAGTAACCATCCCCTCCTTTTTTAAAAAAAATGAATTTTACTATTATTATTATTATTATTATTATTATTTCCAAAGTGTACACATTATAACATAATTATTTATGTATGAAGCCACCAATCAACAGTAGTAGTATTACATTTTCCAATAACAGTTAAACATGTATCCCATTTGAAGGAAAACTTCCTGACCCTATAACGAGATAGCCTCTCAGAGTGGCAAAAGGTGAAAGCTCAGTTCATCCTAGGAGAACCGTGTTTACTGCAGCAAACCCACAGAACAACTCATCCACTGGTCCATATAGGAATCATTTTGATGCTCAAGTAACCAGTTCAGGGGCAAAAGGAGGCAAGGTGAGTGACAAAAACCCAAGAGTTTTGAACTGCTGGCCCAGCCTAATGAGGGGATCCATCATAAATATTTCAATTCCAACTTATCCCTACACCACAAGGGGCTTCTTGGCAATTTATTCAGAGCAGAGTTTTGAATCGTGGTTATCTAGTCCTAGTCCAGTACTCAAAACACTCCATCATACTGTCTCTAAGTACTTGAAATACAAGAACGCATAGCAAAATGTTCTTGATTTTTATACATTATGTCATACCCAATTTGTACCAAGCAAACTGAATATAAGTAATGCAGATATAAAATCCACAATATTAATAATATTTTCAAGCAAATGTAGGCCACTCCAATTGCAACTAAAACAGCTTCACAGTTCACTGCTTCTTCACCTGGATTTTACCTAAGGGAGTCTGTGATGCTTAATCAGAAGACATACATATAGACAGACATATTAACTGGTGGTGAACACATTTTACACTCTGCTATTATGACTTTGATCTCTGCAAAAAAATGAAAGTGGCACCTGTTACAAGAAAACTGAACAAGCATAAAAGATGCTAAGCATTTGTAATGGTAATAAAACCTCCAATTTAATTTAAGTTTAGAATAAAAAATTATATTGCATTTTACACTGTATTCTTAACGGTGTTGTTAACAGTTTTGTCCCAGACTAATTTAAAAATTTTCCCACAAGCACCTAGGTACATTGATTACAAAACTGTCAGATGATCTCCTCTAATGGATTCCTACAGACATTAACAAAAGAGGACAGGAGAAAACTTGGAACAAACTCATTACAAATAGAGAGTTACTCATAATTAATTTGTCTTCCATCAACTATGACATAAGATCCATTACAATTCTAACATAGCCTACAAGGGATAACATGTCCTCTTTTTGGAATGCTGTTAATCTTACGTTGATAGCTACTGGGGAGCTGTCACTAAAAAGCAGATGAGGACTATCACAAGGTTCAAGCCCTAGCTTATGTTCTGCCTCATGTTCAGTTCTGAGGCACCAATGAAACAGGAAGACAATGCATTTTGTACCACGCGTAAATGCTTATAGTAGTAGTAGTAATATTACCCTGCTTTTCGCTCTTGATCAAGATCCAAAATGGCTCACAATCTTAAAAACAATACAATTTAAAACCTACAAAATACAAATATTAAAATAAAATTAAAGAAACAAATATTTTAAAGGTCAGTTAAAATTATAGTTGCAGCATTCTCATCAGAAGTTTGCATGTTCCAAAAATGTTTTCAGTTGCTTTTGGGGGGAAACAGAGATAGCTGGTTTATAAATTATAATCATGGCATAATATTCAAAATTATAACTATAATAGTCTTTCAAAGGAAGGACTGAAAACTATAACTGTACATAATTTATCTTTTAGAAATAACTTTTCAAGTTCTGGTTGTTAATACAAGTAGATATTGTGTGTTACCTGGAAATGGGGCCTATGAGGTTTCTTCTAGCTCAATGATTCTAGGTCATTCACTTCATCCAAAACCACTGGGTCCCCATCTACATTGCCATATAATGCAGTTTGAAATGGCATTATATGGTCAGTATAGACTACATATGTCAAACCTAACACCCGTGAGCTAAATCTGGTCTGCCACATCATTTTATGTGGACCATGAGGCTTTCGATGCCAAGACAACATAGTTATATTTATACAGTTTTACAATTTCAACTGGCCATTTGAAGGTCACCATAAGGCTGATGTGAGTTTGATACTCCTAGTGTACACTCATATAATGCAGTTTAAATACACTGAACCACATTATGAACCACATTTTCAAACTGCATTATATGGCAGTGTAGATGCATGTTTTCACTACTACTCTCTCAGGGGCCAGTCACACTACTCAATAACAGCACTGTTATTTCTCATTAACTGCCATGGTTCCATCTTATGTAGTTCTGGAGCTTGTCATCTGGTGAGGCTTTGGAGCTCTTCAGCTGAGGATTCTAAATGTTCATCTCTTCATTGCAAATCCAAGAATTCTAAAGGACAGAACCATGGCAATTAAAGTAGAACAATAATGGAATAATAGTGCTATAATTCTGCAGTGTGAATGGGTCCTCCATTACTTTACCCAAAATGGAATGTTTGAGAGTGGCCTGCAGTTACTCACATCAGCTTCATCCAATGAGTGGATTATAGTTCTCCACCTGTTGAACAAGTGCAAGCAAGTTCCTCAAAGCAGGCTGGGGAAAAGTTAACTTTCAGCTTTCACAGACCTGTGAAAAGAGAGGTCTCAGCTTCCCAGGTCCTTGAGGTTAGCTGAGAAGAGAGCCAACAACAGGGAACACCTGTAGGATTTAAGGAACTGAAGACTAGTACCTGGTTGCTGGCTGAAATGTCAGTTCTAGATGTGACAATCATGGGCTCTTGATTCTTGTGTTTCTTGAACCCTAACTTACTTTGGATCTTGGCTGATGGAATCTGATTCAACCTTGTACTCTAATACTTCGGTAATTAGCTCATGACCCTGGAAAAGACATTTAGCTGCTCTGTTGTGCTATCCTGTTAATGTCTGCATCTCTTTTGGACTATCAGCTAGACCTTGGACTTTTGATTTATGCTCTGTGGGTATTTGGAGGTTGAGGTTCTGACACATGGGGTTAAAAAAGCTTATTTTAAAGTCAATAAAACCTCTGTGTTACAGAATAAAGTCCAATAATGTCTGTTAGCAACAAGCCGAAGTGCATTTGGCCACCTTTCAAAAGGACAAAGGATAAAAGGGCCAAAATTCCCAGGCAAATTAACTGCTTCCTCAGGATAAAACATCTGAAATTCACCCAAACTAATTGAAGAAGTAACAGTTTCACACTGATGCACTGTGACTGCAACAACAGCATCCAAAGTGAGTTACAGATGAAGTATTTTTGTCTATTGGGGGGCTCTACAAATAAGATACAATGAACTGAAGGCAAGCCATTCATCTTCCCAGGTAATCCAGGTAAAAAAAGATCAGCAACAGCAATTACCATGACTTGTGATATCAGACACAATGATGGTAGAGAAACCTACAGCATCTGAGAGGGGAAAATCTTACACTGATGCTTTCAGAGAATATGTTTAATCATATAGCTGAAAGGATTTTGCTAGAAAGCAAAGTGAAACACTCTACATAGCTTAAGGGTCAGTGGCTAAAGAGGATACACATTTGAGGAAAAACAGAGCTTCTGCTTTACTAGATTTTAACATCCCAAGAGAAATCCAGCCTACAGCTCTAAGTGTGGAAAGTGATCTATATCAATAACAATTGCCCACTGATAGGAAAGCAAAGACAGGAATGCATGCCAGGTAAGTCAAAGTACAATTAGAATGTTGTCTTTAAGAAGCAAAATCAGCCATAGGACATCATCCTACGCTCCGTCTAGGCTCAGTTTCCATGAGCATTGGAAACAGAGTCCAACTGAGATCATCACATGATGTAAGGGCATTCCTGGTGGGACTCTGTGGGACTCCGTTTCTGAAGCACATGGCAATAGAAGCCAGAATACATTTTCTGCAAAAAACAGGAAAATATGAGGAAAGGATGTTGAAGACGAACCTCGATGTCAGGGAACAAAATAAGATGGTTTTCTCCACATTTTCACACTTTCCCCCATTCATGGGATGAGATGCATAGATTCAAAGTAATTAAAACAGAAGGCAGGGAAACATATCAAATGTTTTAAAAGATGTATAGTCATGGACTCATGTAGAGATTTGATCCAGTGGATTCAGATAGGTAGAACTGTGCAATTGGCCCAACAAAGAAACAGGAGAGAGGATGAGACAGGCACACCTCATACCTAGGCTCGGAAAGAGATAAAAGATCCTCCCTGTATCCCAGTTACCACTTTTCTGGACTTGGGGGGGGGGGGGGGCAGAAGAAGAAGCAGTATCTGCTGGACTCATGACCTCATCATACATGCCACGGAACTGCCATGAATCATGGCGAATCCAGTAGTACCCAGCAAGGGAACCCATTGCCCCATACACCACATCACCCGCCACCCCCACCCCCCCTTACCTCATCCTATAGGAGGAAGCGTCCACCACCTGACTTCCCCCATTGATCCTAATGCAACACAGGAAATATGGTAGTTCCTCTACAGGGATGGGAGCCAGTGGCTCCACTGCAAAACTGCAGAGGAACCTGTGTATGCCACCAAAACTGTCTGATGAGGTCGTCAGTCTCCTCCGACACTATGATCTTCATTTCCTTTTGATTTCCTTCAAGGCAGTTTATGCATGCAAGTTGAAGATCCTTTGGTCTGCCCTGAGTGAGTCACTCAGCCCTTCCATTTTACTGAGTGACACTGAGGTCTAGAAACATGAAAGACAAAAACTCCCTTTCTTCTTTCCCTCCACCAAGCATGATTTTGCACACCTGTCATCTTCCTCCTGAGTTAAAAAGTCCTGTGGATTGTGGCCTTCCCTCAGTGGGGAACTATTCCGTGTTCCCCACCTCCTTTCAGTCATGTTTGTCAACTTTTCCTGTTTGACAATAACTTTTTAGAGATGTCAGTGACCAAGACAGCACAGAGTATACTAAATATGGCTGCACTATAAATTTGTAAACAATCAACCTTCCATGTCCTCAGATTTTGCATCCATGGATTCGCCCACCAAATGAAAATTAGTAGCTAGAAAATGTCTTTTTTAAAAATCCAAAAAAGTGAAGCTTTATCTTGCCCTTTTATATAAGGAGCACAATTTTTCTACACCATGGTATTTTGATATCCATGGGGTTCTGGAATCAAGTCGCAGTAGATACTAAGGGCCCACTATACAAATATTTGAACAGTGGCACTTCCAGTTTGCAATGGTTCTAAATATGGAATTTGCCTTTTCACATCAGCGAGGTAAGCACTTTAAATTGCACTAATTCCAAGGGACTGTTCTTATCTGTTCCACCAAATCAACATGAATTCAACCTGTTTGACTTGAACTGGGTTTTGCCTTCAATCTGATTCTATCCTCATTATCTACTGCAGGGTTTCTCTCTTTTTTCCCCCCAGCTGTGGAGGCCTTATTGAAGCAAAGGTTTTTTGTGGACCCAAGAAATGTTTATATTTTGTATTATATATTATAATATATATAATGTATATATATCAGGCATGGGGTGGGCCAGTGGCAGATGGATGGAGAGTGTTTGTGTGAACTAATTAACACAGTGCATATAAATGTTAACCAACATAAACTTAACAGTATTTCAGTGGAAGATCCCCAGAACCATCCAGTCCAACCCTCTTCTGCTATGCAGGTAAAACACAATCAAAGCACCCCCAGTTGGTCATCCAGCCTTTGTAGTAGTAGTAGTAGTAGTAGTAGTAATAATAATAATAATAATAATAGCAGCAGCAGCATCAACAACAACAATAGAAGAAGAAGAAACCCCAGAGGAGGTGGGGTTCCCACAGAGCCCCTGAGCACCTTGTGGAGGCCAAAGGACTCCTCGAAGCATGGCTTGAGAACCGCTGATCTACTGTAATGAACTTGGTCATACCTCTCCTTTTCGGTTGCCTTCTGCAGCCGTGACAGCTGCTAACTGTGACCTTTAGATGAAGCCAGTTAACACTAAGAGAATCTCTGCTTTCACAGCGATCATAGTGAAATACTAAATACTTGAGCAAAATGAAAACATTCTGTTTCTGTTTGCAAGCAATGTATGAATTCATGCAATTGCTGTTGCAATTGCTCAACACAAAAGCATTGATTCAATCTGACAATTCTTTCCCCAAACCATGCATCTAAAAATGAAGCACAGCTCCTGTGAAAATACCAACACACCTGTGTGTAAATATAGAGTTTATGACCAACCATTTTGAAATGGCATTTTATGCTTTCAGGACCAATACAGACTTACATCTAGAGGCAGTGGGATTAAGCTCCAAGCTGTGCACACTGCAGTATCTGCAACTAGTTTTTTTTTAAAAAAGAAAAAATAGGTCATGTGGCTTTATTCCAAAATAATGTCTTATTGTTTGTGCTTGTGCGTGTGCTTAAGGATCAAAGCATTAATGCAGGGAAGTAGATTTGTTTAAACACTACTGCTGTTTTAAGCATTTGAGCTGTTCTTTTAAAGAATGTTACATATGCTCTCTGAGAGAACGGGGGACTATATTTTTAGCAGATGGTCAATGGTTTAGTCCTCAGTCTTTTAAAAAAACATTTTAAATTGTCCTTTTCTAAGATGATTTGATATATGTTTTTTTTTAAAATATTATTGCTGCTGCTTTTATTTGAAGTTTTTGTTTCCAAAAGATGTTACTTATTTTATTATGTTTGTCATTATATACCTTTAAGAGTGTGGCTAACAACTAAATAAATATATGTGAGGTTGCATGGTTATATCCATTTATATATGTATCCATGCTATCTGAAAACTATTGAACCCTCAAAACAAATATTTTTGTATTGGTAACACTGTTACATAAAGGTGGCCCTGCTGTGCTTCATGCAATTTCCATTTCAGCCACATGGAAACAAGGGACACTTGCCATTTACTAGAAGTGTCTTTAATAGTTCATTCCCAGTATAGCATCGAACGTGTACTTCTGAAATGCCTTCATTAAATTTTGAAAGACATTAAAATCCATGACTGAAAGCATCTCATTTCTATTGCAGTGGAGAGTGTATGACTTAGTCATTCCAGTTCTATTAAAGCATCTGCATTTAATGTTAATGCTCTTGCTACATTACTGTCTTCAGCACCTCCTCTTTCTTGGAAATATGCCAAAGAGAGGAGCTGACATTTCTTCTGCAGATCTAGAAAACTAATCTTGATTCCACTGTGATTATGTTTTTTTCCTTAATGATACTTACTTACTTACTTTACTTAGGCGATCCCTCGTTTTCCGAGTATGATGGTCCTCCAATGTTCTTGTGGGTCCGTAAGTGGCTGTGGAGCCCTATTCTTGCTCTGCACCTTCTTCCGCAGTGAGGGCATTGGTTTCCAGGTGGAAGGCGGTCCTGGTCGGGGTTGGCTTGACGCGCCTTCCTCCTAGCACGTTTCTCTCTTTCACCCTCCACTCGTGCCTCCTCGAATTCTGCAGCACTGCTGGTCACAGCTGACCTCCAGCTGGAGCGCTCAAGGGCCAGGGCTTCCCAGTTCTCAGTGTCTATGCCAGAGTTTTTAAGGTTGGCTTTGAGCCCATCTTTAAATCTCTTTTCCTGTCCACCAACATTCCGTTTTCCCTTCTTAAGTTCAGAGTAGAGCAACTGCTTTGGGAGACGGTGGTCAGGCATCCGGACAACGTGGCCAGCCCAGCGGAGTTGATGTTGGAGGACCATCGCTTCAATGCTGGTGGTCTTTGCTTCTTCCAGCACACTGACGTTTGTCCGCTTGTCTTCCCAGGAGATTTGCAGGATTTTCCGGAGGCAGCGCTGATGGAATCGTTCCAGGAGTTGCATGTGACGTCTGTAGACAGTCCACGTCTCACAGGCGTATAGCAGGGTTGGGAGGACAATAGCTTTATAGACAAGCACCTTGGTCTCCCTACGGATGTCCCGGTCCTCAAACACTCTTTGCTTCATTCGGGAAAATGCTGCACTTGCGGAGCTCAGGCGGTGTTGTATTTCAGCGTCGATGTTGACTTTGGTGGAGAGGTGGCTGCCAAGGTAGCGGAAATGGTCAACATTTTCTAATGTTACACCATTAAGCTGTATCTCTGGCATTGGGGAGGAGTTGGCTGGTGACTGCTGGAAGAGCACTTTGGTTTTCTCAATGTTCAGTGACAGGCCAAGCTTCGTGTATGCTTCTGCGAAGGTGTTTAGAGTGGCTTGTAGATCTTCTTCTGTATGCGCACAGACGACATTGTCATCAGCATACTGGAGTTCTATAACAGATGTTGTTGTAACTTTGGTTTTGGCTTTCAGTCTGCTGAGGTTAAACAGCTTGCCATCTGTCCGATAGATGATTTCCACTCCGGTGGGAAGCTTCCCATCAACAAGGTGAAGTATCATTGCGATGAAGATGGAGAATAGAGTTGGGGCAATAACACATCCCTGTTTGACACCCGATTCCACCTTAAATGGGTCACTTTGGGAGCCATTGCTGTCCAAGACTGTTGCCATCATGTCATCGTGGAGGAGCCGCAGGATGTTCACAAATTTGTTAGGACATCCGATTTTGTGGAGGATGGTCCAGAGAGCGCTGCGATTCACTGTGTCGAATGCCTTGGCAAGGTCGATGAATGCCATGTACAGAGGTTGGTTTTGTTCCCTGCATTTTTCTTGGAGCTGTCGTGCAGTGAAGATCATGTCCACGGTTCCTCTGGAGGGGCGGAAGCCGTTCTGGGATTCTGGGAGGGTGTCTTCTGAGAGGGGCAGGAGGCGGTTTGCAAGGATTCTTGCGAGGATTTTCCCAGCGGAGGTTAGAAGGGAGATACCTCGATAGTTTCCGCAGTCTGTTCTTTCCCCTTTTTTGAAGAGGGTGATGATGGTGGCATCCTTGAAGTCTGCTGGGATTTTCTCGGTCACCCACACTTTTTCTATGAGCTGGTGGAGTTGGTGTGTCAGCTCAGGTCCTCCCTCTTTGAAGATTTCAGCAGGGATCCCATCCGGTCCGCTGGCTTTGTTATTCTTCTGCTGGCTGATGGCATTGCTGACTTCTTCCAAACTAGGTGGTGCTGCAAGCTCATCCCTGGTTTGTTGTTGCGGGATTTGTGAGAGGACCTCTTCGGCCACATTGGAGCTGCGGTTCAGGAGGCTTTGGTAGTGTTCTTTCCAACGTAGTGCAATTGAGTTTTGGTCCTTCAGGAGTTTGGTTCCATCTGATGAGCGTAGAGGCTGTATGCCATGGTTTCTTGGTCCGTAGATGACCTTTGTGGCTTTGAAAAATCCCTGAGCATTATGGGTATCTGCCAGGTGTTGGATTTCTTCAGCCTTCTTTGTCCACCAGATGTTCTTGAGTTCTCTTGTCCTTCTTTGGACCTCGGCTTTTGCACTAGCGTAGATCTTTTTCTTAGCAGCACAGTTGATGTTTCTCTGCCATGTTTGGAAGGCTTTCCTTTTCTTGTCAATTAGCTGTTGGATCTCGATGTCATTTTCATCAAACCAGTCTTGATGTTTCTTGGCTTGGTATCCAATAGTTTCTTCGCAGGCTTGGATGATGGAGGTCTTCAGTTTGTTCCAATGTTCCTCAACATTTTCGGGGTGTTCTGTGGGTAGATGGTTCTTGAGTGCTGTTTGGAGATGGGCTCGCCTGGAGGGCTCCTGAAGGGCTTGGGTGTTCATTTTGCGCCTTGTCTTTCTGCCTTGGAGTCTGCGCTTGGGAGCGATCTTGATAGCCATCGAGGATCGGATTAGCCTGTGGTCAGTCCAGCAGTCGTCAGCACCTGTCATGGCTCTTGTGAGGAGCACGTCACGGCGGTCTCTGGCACGTGTGATTACATAGTCTAAGAGGTGCCAATGCTTTGACCGGGGGTGCTTCCATGATGTCTTGAACTTGTTTTTCTGGCGGAAGAGTGTGTTGGTGATGACAAGGTTGTGTTCCGCACATTTGGTGAGAAGCAGGATGCCATTCGGGTTGCTGTTTCCAACCCCGTCTTTTCCGATGGTCCCTGGCCACAGGTCGAAGTCTCGCCCGACTCTTGCATTGAAGTCCCCCAGGAGGATGATTTTGTCCTCCTTAGGTATCCCCGATAGGACGGTGTCCAGCTGACAGTAGAATTTCTCCTTGATGTCTTCATCAGCATCTAGTGTTGGTGCATAGGCACTTATGATGGTTGCCCGTTGGTTTTTGGCAAGATCGATTCGGAGGGTTGAGAGTCGTTCGTTGATGCCAGTGGGTGCTTCGGACAGATGTTTCATCAGGTCATTTCTGATGGCGAAGCCAACTCCGTGCATTCTTTGGTCTTTTTCGGGCAGTCCCTTCCAGAAGAAGGTGTAGCCTCCTTTTTCTTCCTTCAGCTGTCCCTCCCCTGCTCTCCGGGTCTCCTGAAGGGCTGCTATGTCGATGTTGAAGCGTCCCAGCTCCCTTGCAATGATGGCAGTTCTGCGTTCGGGGCGTTCACTGCCACTGTTGTCCATCAGAGTCCGTACGTTCCACGTACCAAAGTTCATTTTTCTTTTTTGGCCGCAGGGTGGTGACCCCACTGGACGCGGCAGTCCAGTCAGGGATGAGAGAGGCAGACTATGTTTAGGGCACCTTTTCTAGCCCCCTCCCCGTGTGGGGTGAGCAGAGTGGATCCTCAAAAGGGCTGCTCAGTCGCAGATACAGCTGCCGAACTACTCAACTGCCTCGGTCCTTGAGGTAGAACGACTGAGTCCGTACCCACCGCCCATGTGCCAGTCTGTGACTAGGGGCTTCCAGATTTCACAGTCCTGCCCCCGTCGCCACTCGCTGATCGCCATGGGACTTTGGTTGGTTGGTTTTTATTTTCTTTGGAAGACGCCTGTGCGTGGGTTTTTTTAATGTGTGGAGGTCAGTGCACAACTGATCAACACACAGTCTTCACAGAGTGAGGTTCCACTGGTGATGTAGTTTAACACAATGACCGTGGCTTCTCAGTCTGTTGCAGCCTTCTTCCGCCTTCGCAGCCGTTGTAACATGGGCTTAATGATGCACCCCTGTTGAAACATATCTTGGCCATTTCATCTGAAACATAATCATACTATAAGCTTTGTCAGAAGAAGTTTAATAAAATGATCCTAATGCTTCATGCCACTGAAAACATTTTAAGTTACAAAGGTGACTCAAGAAACACCCCCAAACTAAAAAAAAATCAACTTGATTAATTATTTAGCTCAAAGCTGGGCAAAAGGCAGCCCTCCTAATGTTGCTGGACCACAACCGCCAGCATTGTCTTTGCTGGGTAGGCCTGAGTAGAGTTACAGTGCCCTAGATATCACTGCTGCACCAGTACCTGGTTGACAATATTGGGATAGATCTAGTCTGCTGAGTGTATTCAAACATCCCTTTACAATGGATAATAGGTCAGCTCTTTTATCCACAATCATATCACGGATGGGGGGTATTTTACTGTGGTCTGATCTGGCTTTCAGCAGCAGTACCAACAGATCAGAGTATGACCTGACATCTTGGATGCATTTACACTGTAGAATTTGTTCAGTTTGTCACCTTTTCAACTGTCATGGTTCAATGTTGTGGAATCATTGTGATTGTATTTTGGTGAGGCATCAGCACTCTTTGGCAGATAAGGCTAAAGACCTTGGAAAACTACAGCTTCCATGACTCCATAGCATCTAGCCATGGCAGTTAAAGAGGCATCATTTTGCATTAATTCTACAATGTAGATGCACCCTTGTGGGATGACAGAAGGATTAAAACACATAAATCATCACAAGTATCTAATATCCTTTCTTCCCCTCGCCTTATGCATGTCCAGCGCCTGTAACATGACTTCCTCTGCCCTAAGTAACACAAATAGAGACACCGTGTCCTTTCAATGTCCTCTAGAATTCACCAAGGTATATGTAAAGAATAAACAAATATACAGATACAGAACAAATGGTGCAGGAGGTGAGCTGAAACTCCCCAAACCAGTGACCTTTTGAATAACTCTTACAATCTCAATCTGCTACTAGTAACCTGCTGCCAGTAGTCGGCTCTGCCTTTATCCCACCACCAAGCTAAATAAAAACCATAGGGTAGAAGGGACAGCTGGACCTGGTCAGCAGTCAGTTCACATGCCAGCACAGTGCCTACTCCAGTAAGAAAATAGCACTCATATTTATAAGTTGCTTACCTGTAACTGTAGTTTCCTTAGTAGTCACCTGCGAAAGCATACAATTGATATTCTCTGCGCTCGTGCAGCAGCATTCGGAACCTTTCAAATTAAAAAGAATGACAGTTAGATAGGCCACGCCCCCCCTCCCTTGGTATATATAGCCCGTGGGCGGGGCCAACCGTCAGTTCTCTTCCGCCACAAAGCAGCTGGAAGGCGCGGCATGACCCCAGAGGGGAGGAGGGTGGGTGTGTATGCTTTCGCAGGTGACTACTAAGGAAACTACAGTTACAGGTAAGCAACTTATAATTTCCTTACGTAGTCCCTGCGAAGCATACAATTGATAGATTAGCGAGCTACTGACCGTGGTTGGTGGGAGTCATGCCACCGCCGTAAACAGCACCGCCCTGCCGAACTCGGCATCCTTCTTTGAAGCTACATCTAGCTTGTAGTGTGTAACGAAAGACAGCGGATTCGTCCAGATGGCTGCTCGGCAGATGACATCCAAAGGAACTCCTCTCATGAAGGCCGCAGTAGTTGACATAGCTCTGGTGGAATGTCCCCTGACCTGTAACGGTAAGTCCTTGCCAGCCAATTGGTAGCACTGCTTAATAGTAGATACTATCCATGAGGAAAATCTATGAGTAGTCAAGGGCATGCCCTCCACGTCCTTGCGGTATTTAATAAAGAGACGTGGAGTTTTTCTCAGAGATGCCGTTCTGTTTGTGTAATAAGCTATAGCTCTTCTCACATCCAGAAGGTGCAAAGTTCGCTCCATAGGCGAAGTGGGGTTTTGAAAAAATGAAGGGAGCACTATGTCTTGTGACATATGGAAGAAAGACGATACTTTTGGCAAAAAGGCAACATCTGTCCTAAGTACCACTTTGTCCTTATGTATCCTCAAGTAAGGAGGATCCACCCGCAAAGCACACAACTCACTAGCACGTCTTGCCGACGTGATGGCTACCAAGAACGCCGTCTTCCAAGACAGGTAAGAGATGTGCGTGGTAGCCAATGGTTCGAATGGTGGTTTGGTCAAGTATGAAAGCACTATTTCAAGGCTCCATGATGGTGCTACTGGGGCCACTGGAGGCCTAGTGTTTGCCATTCCTCGTAGGAAGAGTTTAACTAGGGGGTGAGAGAAACAAGACGGGCGACCCTCCTTCCTTTGGAACCAGGATATTGCTGCCAGGTAACACTTGAGAGATGAGTTGGACAGCCCCGCGTCAGTCAGAGACATAAGGAAATCTAACACTAATTCTATTGGTGCTGTTGTTGGATTTACCCCCTTATTTTTCGCAAACCCACTAAATTTTGACCATTTATACATGTATGACTTCTTAGTTGATGCTTTATGGGCCGCCTCCAAAATAGTCTGGATATTTTTTGACAATTTATGAACTGGGATTACTGATTCGGCTGTATTCTCCACGCCGTCAGTCTCAGGTCGTTTACATCTGGGTAAAACACTTTGCCCCCCTGTGTCGATAGGAGGTCCGCCCTGTTTGGGAACCTGAAGAAATTTCTTTTGGACATCCGAAGCAGGGGGGCGAACCAGGGCTGCCGTGGCCACCATGGGGTCACCAGGATACAGCTCGTGTTCTCCCTCTGCATTTTCGCCACCACTTTCAGCAATAGGGGAAAAGGCGGGAAAGCATACATTAGTCGACCTGACCAGTTTTGGAGGAACGCGTCCCCCAGACATCCCTCCTGCAGACAAATACTCCGCCGTGCGCAAAATAGGGCGCATTTTGTGTTGGCTCTGGACGCAAACAGGTCCACCTCTGGATTGCCCCAAGCTCTGAAGAGCCTGGTTGCTTCCTCGTGATTGAGGGCCCACTCGTGATTTCCCAGTGGTTTCCGGCTGAGTGAGTCTGCCAGTGTATTTTCCTCTCCTGGGACATGCGATGTCACCAGGTGAATGCCTCTCTCCAGACACCACTCCCAAATCCGGAGAGTGAGATCCAACAGGTGAAAGGAGTGTGTGCCGCCCTGTTTGTTTAAATAAAACATGACTGTGGTGTTGTCTGTTTGAATGTGGACGGTCTGACCCCTTACAATCTCCTCGAAGGACTTCAGTGCTCTGTCGACTGCGAGCAGTTCGAGAAGATTTATATGAGATGTGCTCTCTTCCTCTGTCCACTCTCCTTGAGCGGTGAGACCTTGTGTATGGGCACCCCATCCCGAGAGGGAAGAGTCTGTTGTAAGTATGCAAGTAACCTGAGGAGCATGAAAAGGGTAGCCCTTGCACACCCATTCCCTGTCCCCCCAGCACCGGAGGGATTGACGGACAGATTCCGGAATGGACAGTTTGGTGTCTTGGCTGTCCAATAGTGGGCTGTATACCGATATGAACCAGTATTGAAGTGGGCGCATACGTAGTCTGGCATACGGCACCACCGCAGTAGCAGAGGCCATATGACCTAGGAGTGTCTGGATTTGCTTGGCAGTAAGACATGGAGCAGAAATTGCTTGATGGACCAATGCCTGTAGATTTACAAATCGGTCTTCCGGAAGGTAAGCCCTCTCGGTCGTGGAGTCCAAAAGGGCGCCTATGAAGTGGATTTGTTGAGTTGGGGTCAGGGCCGACTTTTCCACGTTCATCACCAGACCTAGTGACTGTATAAGAGACAAAACAATAGAAAGATGCGACTGAATCTGGGCACGCGAGTCGGCCACCACTAACCAATCATCAATATAGGGAAATAAAGACACGCCCCTTGTATGTAGGTAGGCAGACACAACAGACATACATTTAGTAAATACCCGTGGGGCAGAGGACAACCCAAATGGTAATACATTAAACCAATATGGGTCATTTTCCACCATAAAGGAGAGATATCTTCGATGGTGATTGGCAATGGACAAGTGGAAGTAGGCGTCCTTCAAATCTATGGTTGCAAACCATGCCCCCTTGAATAACAAGGGCAAAATAGTATTTAGAGTGACCATGCGAAACTTTCTTTGTTGAACGTGTTTATTTAATGATCTGAGGTCCAAAATGGGTCGTAAACCACCCGTGCGCTTCTTAATGAGAAAATAACGTGAGTAAAAGCAACGCGAAATATCAATTTCATTAACTGGAGTTATAGCTCCCTTGCTTAGTAACATTTGAATTTCATCCCTCAAAGGCTGGGAGGATGGAGTTCTACGAACATGACCTACCCTAGGGAGGTCCAAAAATTCAATAACATAACCGTTTTTAACGATAGAGAGGACCCACTTATCAGTGGTAACCTGGGCCCATGTACTATAGAATGTGGATAACCTATCCCCAAACATACATAACTGGGGTGTTGATCGAACAGGAACAGTAACAACCCTGGCAATAACAACAGAATCAATGGCCTCAGATCCACAAGGTAGAACGTCAAAGACGCTTCTTTGTGTTCCCTTGCGGCTTCCCTTTGTTTGTCCAATTTTGGGGTCTCCCCTTGGAAAAATTGGGACTCCTCCTTCCAGACTGAAAACGATTAGAGGAGTAATTACGGCCTCTATTTGTATTAGAATAGAAGCTTCCGGAATTCCTCCGGAAGTTCGAATTGTAAGGGTGCCACCGCTGCCGTTGCTGGGAATATGGCTGCGATGTATAACCAAACTTATTAGCTGCCTGTCGCACATCTTGTTTCTCTTTAATCCTAACATCTATGTCAGGGTTAAAGAGACCTCCCTCATGGAAGGGCATGTCCTCTGCCAAAGCCCTTCCTTCCTCGGATAGATTCGAGGAGCGCAGCCAAGCATGGCGGCGAATCGAGGTTGCTGTGGAATATAAATTCCCTGCCATCTCTGCCAGGTGCTCTGCAAAATCTTTCTGTGTTTTAGATAATATGACAGCCTCAGCTTGCAAAGCTTTAGGGAATCTTTGTTTTTCAACCGGCAACATTTCAATATATGGCAAAACTTTAGCCCACAAAAAACTCTGATAGCCACTGAGGTAAGTAGCATAATGCGCCATGCGCGTGAGCAGGCCTGCGGAGAGATGTGCCTTTTTACCTAAGGTATCTACTTTCTTCCCCTCCCTGTCCGGTGGGGCAGTAAGAGAATTTTTTGGGCGTTTTGTTTTTGCGACCTCCGCTACCACAGTATTAGGTTTTGGAGGAGCCACCACCCACTTGTGACATGAAATATCAATTTTGTACAATGTGTCAAGTCTCTTTGGAATAGCCGGCACTAGTGTGGGTGATACATCAACTATACGTGCCAATTTCAACAAGTATGGTAATACTGGTAGAATTGTTGTCGGGGATGAGACTTGTTCCTCCGAAGGGAACATCGGATCATCCACGTGCTCCGGTGTCTTGGGAGCGGGGAGATCTAATGCCTTCATCAATCTCCCTATAATAGCATTGAACTTATTAAATTCCGCAGACTGTATGACTGCTGTCGTGTCATTGTCAACATGACATAAATAGTCTGGCACATCAGAGTCCTCCGATGCACTGTTCACGTGCTCGGACGCTTGTTGCACTTCCTCAACTTGAGATGCATAGCATTGAGGTGTTGACACATCCAAAGTGGGTACAGGGTCATCACCTTGTGTTACATCGACGGATCCAGTCAACACTTGCGTTGTTAAGGGGATGGTATTCGCAATGTCATTTCCATTAGAGGAGTGCTGAACAGCCTGCACTGTAGATGGGGATGGAGAGCGATGGGATATACTGTGGGGCCTGAGATCAGCGGCCGCTGATGTGGAAGGTCCCTCTATATCTGCAGGGTGCACTCTTAGTCTAGGATTCCCCCTATGGGGCAATGGATTTCCCTGCCCCTGTCTCGAAGTATGAGGAGTTTGGGTTGACACACCATGGTCCATGCAATTCCCACAAAAACATTGCAGATGAGGATGAGGATGGCATTCCATGTGGTGACCCCCCCAAGGTGGATAAGGGGGTGGATATTGGAAGTAATGACGTCTACGGTGCTTCCGTCGCTTTGAGTGTCTTGATCTTGGAGATGGGGAGCTTGAAGATGATGATGATGAGGAAGACGATGTAGAGGATGGGGACCGTTTGCGATACCCCCGTCTCGAGCCCCCTCGATCCCGGTGGCGGCGGGATCGAGAGCTGTGCCTTGAGGGGGACCTTGAACGTCTTGGACGCTTGCTGCCCCTCCTGAATGATCGTTCATGCAAAAGGACTTCAGGGCTTCTCTCCACTTCACTCTGTACTGAAGCAAAGGGTTCCATCAGCTGGTCGCTCCTCCCTATGGGAGGGGCGACGCTCAAACGCTCTCCCTCCTCACTCTCGACGCCGACAGGCGGAGCCGAAGCAGCGCGCTCCGCCTCTACTGGTCGCCCTGCTGCTATGGGCTGACTTGCGCATGCGCGCTCAAAACTCTCTCCAGTCCCGGTATCGACGCCAGACGCTTGGCGTGCAGGGAGGTTGCCGACATCGGCTGGAACATGCCCTCGGTCCTCCGCTCGGCGTGGAGGGAGACTGCCAACATTGGCTGGAACCTGATTTTGGTCTTCAGCTTGGCGTGGAGGGAGGCTGCCGATATCGGCAGGAGCCTGTTTGTGGATGGCTGTTTGTGGAGCTGAAACAACTCCCTCCGCCATTAATGGCTGGCTGGGTGACAAGATCGGCATAGGAGGGGTAAGTCTTATTGGCCTCGCTTCCCCCTCGCGCCTCTCCTGCATCGGAGTGGCTGCAACGTTCTTCTCAGCCACCAGAGGGAGTCCCGCAACGGCGTCTTTCGCTTTTGACGAAGAGGTCTTTGTAAGACGGACTGCCGGTCCCTCATGTGTGGCCGTCTTCTTACCCACGGCCACACGGCCATCTTGGGACGTTTTTTCCTTGGGTTTTTTAACTTTCTTCTTAATCAGTGTCCCAGAATTCGCCTCAGGCAGATCAATTTTGATCGGATCTGAAGAAGGCAAAAGCGCCCTCTCATAAAGCGCTGCCTTTAATCTCAGGATCCTGTTTTTCCTGGTCTGCGGCGTAAACGCTTGGCAGACCGAGCAGGACTGATACAGGTGAGCTTCGCCAAGGCAAGCGAGGCAAAGCTCATGGCCATCATTGTCTGGCAAAACGTTAGGACATTTTATGCACTTTTTGAAAGAATTCGTTGCCATGACTGGCAAGAAACAGGTGAAATATATAACCTTCCAATACTGGTCTAGCTCGCCAGAGGTAGAAAGGTCCTCCGCTGCTTTGTTTAGCGCGGATGAAGAGAACTGACGGTTGGCCCCGCCCACGGGCTATATATACCAAGGGAGGGGGGGCGTGGCCTATCTAACTGTCATTCTTTTTAATTTGAAAGGTTCCGAATGCTGCTGCACGAGCGCAGAGAATATCAATTGTATGCTTCGCAGGGACTACGTAAGGAAACTCAGTGATATTAAGATCAGGGAGGATCTGATGCAAACAGCCTTCCTTCTTCTCTACATTTGTTGACCCAGATACAAGGACCCAATGGATGGCATCCTGATTCTGATTCATGTGTTCACAGCATTTTGGACAGGGCACAGATCTCAAAACTCTCACCACCCAGCAGCTACCAAGCCCTAAGAAGGGCTCCTATAACTTCTTACTAGTGGGGAAGAATGGGAGGGGAAAATGCTTCAAATCATCAGGGTCAGGCTACTCTTTGCTCTGAGGAAAAAGAGGTGGGTTCATTCCATTTGAAGATGCACCATAATTTCTTCCCCTTTCCCTGGTGGCCAGGCTGAGACCAACTGCTCTGTTCCTTCTCCTCTTAGTAAGCAGCAGCAGAAACAGTGGGGGTGCTTCCAAGATTTGACAGCTGCTAATGGCAAAGGGATGCAAATCTGTGCATGCAAAGCTACCTCCAGATGTAGGCTCTCAGCCAATGTTGGTAAGCTGCTTCCCTGAGAAGCCAGTGTTTGGCCCTGCTTTCATATTAGATAGCTTTACTATTCCAAAATCCCATACGGATTTCTCATTGCTTAATTACTGTTTCAGAGGCAATGTATCTTCATAACCAGCATATGTCAACAAATATTGCTAAAGTCTTAGGCTATCAGTTTGACTTTGCAGACTTGCAGCAACATATAATCAGGAAAGACTACTAATAACTACCTGGGAGATGCTTCCAAAACTGACTGATGACTCTATACCTTGACAGTATTGTGATCCAACTGTGAATACTGCATATCACTGGGATATTAATCTAATAACTAGGCCAAAAGACTGAGATCTGATCTATTAAAATGAGGTTATGCTAATAAAAGCATTTTTCATTTCATCAGTATCATCTCGTATGTCAGATGTCAGGAAAGTGGAGACCTATTTACATATAAAATGCAAAAGACAGGATGAATCATATTCTGCTTTACATATTTCAGTTTTCAAATTAAATTAGCATTCAGCCAACGTGTTTAATGATCATCAATAAGACTAAACACATTTAGCAAAATGGTTGAGTCTGGATATAATCTATCCAATATTAATTACCCTAGCTGGCATCCTGTTTAGTAATTACGATATTTTAAGTATGTTTCATGACTTCACAATTCACATTGTGCATGTAATGACCAAAATCCCTGAAAAAAAATCATTTTTCAGCAGTGCACAGTCATTTCCAAGTTGCTGGAAAACTGGAGGTGATGAGCAGAGAACTCTGGCCCCTTCTTGTAGTTCAAGGCAATACGACAGGCATATGTAGTCCCAGATGTTTTGATGGCTATGTCTACCAATGCAAGACCTTAACCCATCAAATGTATTTTCAAATAAGAGAACTAAATTACAAACTAGAGCAACAGGACCACTGAATCAGTGCAAACATGATAAAGTGACACTTTTTCAAGTTAGCTAGCTCAACATACTTAAAGTCCTTAACTTTAGATGGATTGTGTGCAGTGCATCTGACTCCTGAATTTGAGCAATGAAGTACTCACTACAATAGCTCAAACTTTTAGTACACTGAGAATAACTGTCTTCCAAATAACACGAGAAACATTTCGTTTTGTTTTAAATGACTCTTAATATCTTCCAATCAGTGACCTTACTGGCTGAGGGATTCTGCATACCCAAACAGTTAAATTTCGATGCCATTAATGCATCATCTTTCCCCATTGCAGTTGCACACTTTCCTTATATTTGATGGGTGGTGCAAGAAAATGCTGGATACTAGGTCATACTATTTGTCTATTTATCCCTGCTCACCCCCTCCCTCCAACCCACCCCTTTCTCTGTGGATCTTGCAGAGGGAAATTACATAATCAGGATTTTTAGAATCTCATTTAATTAGTTTGTGGGCTTTAGCTTGAAGTTAGATAAGAATCTGTGAGCTGTTGCATTTTGTTTTTGCCGCCAGAACACTTCTCTTAGTAAAGTAAGGATGGGATTGTGATTTCTAAAATAAACTAACAAACATGAAGGATACTTCTATTACAGGTAGAATGTGTACATATATGATCATATTTATGCAGGCCCGTAGCCAGGATTTCGTTTCGGGGGGGGGGGGCTGAATTTTTTTCAGGGGGGGTTCGGGGGGGCTGAGTTTCGGGGGGGGGGCTGAGTCTGAGTGAAAGAGGGTCTAGCCTAGCAAACTTTTTGTATCATTACCCCAATACCCCCATACATATGGGATATATTGAGTATGGTGATCAGATCATGATATGAATAAACATAACAGTTTAAATAATGCACCATTAAGGCCTTTTCGCGAACCACCATGAAAATTTCGGGGGGGGGGGGGGGCTGAAGCCCCCCGAGCCCCCCCCCCTGGCTACATGCCTGTATTTATGGATACTTCAATGACAAGAAAAAAAAGTTAATAAGCAGCTGTCAGTGCTGAGTCCTATTAAAATAGTTCCAGAATCTGAAGATAAAAGCTCTCTTTATGTAAAAATGTTTCAGCTCTCAACAAGAAGAGAGTATTTTTTTCCTGTAACACATAATCCCTAACTGTTTGGTGTGGACCATGCATGATATATATTCCAATCAGGGCACGTGCTCAAGGGAATTATACATTCATTCATAGAATTACATAGCCTTCTTGCTAGTGGCCTTGGTTACTGCAGAGAGCCAAAAGAGTTTTCTTGTATGTCCTTCCAAGTTCAGCAGACTAGATACAAAACCTCAATAAAACTCTGACAGATTTGGAGGTAAATATTCTGTCACCTCAACCTCTCAAAGATGCAGCTTTTGGGCCCAAGCAAGTCAGCCATTTCTTGGACTCAAGAGAAAATGATTTATTTTGGAAAAATAAGTAGAATGCAAGGGAACAAAAAGAGAAAAAATGTGGGGCCTACAGGTGCCAAGAGAAGCTGAAACAATAAATGATGCAGTTATAATTAGTCCTATAGGGAAAATCGGAGGCGTTTCTGGACTAATTTATATCATAATTACTTAAAAGTGCAACAGGTGGGAATACATTGTGCATATCATTAATATTTTATACGCTTTATGTGTCTTTTGTTCTCTTAATTAATGCACACTGCTCTCCATTAGTTCATTCCTTAGCCTATTATTTTCAAGATCAGAAGTAATGCATCTTAACAGAAAGAAGAAAGGACAGTTTCTGGCTTCTAGAGAATTTAGATTTACAATGGGAAGGGCCAGATACCCGCTCTCAGTTCCATTATTTAATTGTTCATTTAAATATGATTTTTGAAACATATAATTCTAGTCTTAAGTCTCCAGGACAGAGATAGAGAACCTCTTGCTAGGAAACTACTACAGATCCATCCTAGAAATGTCCCCTGGTTAACCTGTGGAATTTCCCTCCTAGGCCTGCCCCATCTTCCAACTTTAGGGAATGTCAGGGTTATTTTATAGCACACATTTATTTCTGGTCACTGGGTTCCTTCCACAATACAAGTGAAAGTCAGCATCTAGACCTTGGTAGGAAACTATGGAAGACTTAGTGGTTGTATTTTTACATGAGATCTTGTTGTAGAGCTGCACTCCTCAGCCCGTCTTCTTACTGCAAGAGAGATCTGCCCCTAAACACCACCCGGAATGATGTGATTTTCACCAAGTTTGGGTCCCTTTCTGAACCAAATTCAAAGTATACCTATCATTTTATGAGTTTGCTATCTAATTGTTGAATTGAATCATTACATTTTAATGGGGAAAAGGAAAGATGAAATTAACAAAAGGAAGGGGGGGAAAAAAGAAGAGTACATTCTGATGGGAACCAGGAATTTAACAAAGAAATTTCATTTATTTCATTTTTGGGAACTACTTAGTTTTCAGAATGTATTAGCCTGTTTGGAGTAAGCGGGGGGGGGGGGGGGGGGGAGGAGGAGAAGTTTACAAAAATAGGTTTGAAAAGAATCTGGCATTTGAAATTAGACACTTGAATGCTGTGGGCTGAAAGTGAAACAGTATTTACATCCTATATGACTTTCTTCTGCTTTCGAATCTGTACAAAGAACAAATATTGTTAAGATGCAAGAAGTCTTTTATATATTCTTATCTAAAGATGAGAATCCTTTTACACTGTCCCAGCAACTTCTCTTCATTCTTTGTAATAGTGAAGTGGACTTGCCGTTTCTTACATAATGACTTAAACACCAAAAAGTGAGGCTTTCTACTTCAGCAAATCAAATATTCTTTATTGAATAGTAAGGGCTAATGTAATTTTTGCACTCCTTGATTTTCCCATAACAATGGACAGAAGCCTTTTTTCTTTACCTAACACTGTTTTTCATGTGGTTTCTTGGCTTTTCATTAGTCATCTCTGTATCTACAGAAAATATAAATCCAAATCTCTATGAATGTTTATCATGAAACTTTTTCCCTTGCTTCTTTTTCTTTTGCTTTCTTTTTCCCTTGCTTCCCTCTTCTGCAGCCTTGCATTAAAATAGCTCTGGAGGATTTCCCAGCCTTCTAAAATTAGTTTTGGGGTTGAAAAAAGACTGCTGCATTGAATTCCACTGGACCCTGTTGTTCCGCCAGCTGATATATCTAATTCTAGAGCCTTCTTTTAGAATTTCCTCTCTCATATAATGGTTACATTGACAACAAACTACTCAACGCCAAAAAAGCAGCCAAAATCCTTATATATTAATTATTGCAAGTTTTCTTCTTTTGGAATTCCATACCTTTGTAGAACTGCATAGTATGCACTTTTCCATCACATCTTAAAATATTTTAATTTTAAAACACTTTCATTGATTACATCGGTTGGACTAGCCAAAAGGGATGGTAGATATTGCTATCAGTTTGCTATCAGGCACAATTCAAAGTGCTGGCTTTAGCCTATAAAGCTCTAAATGGTCCCAGCTTACCTGTCCAAACATATCTCTCCCTATGAATCATCTAAAATTTTAAGATCATCCAGGGAGACCCTGCTCTTGGTCCAGCCTTCTTCACAGGCATGACTGGTGGGGATGAGAGACAGGGCCTTCTCAGAGGTGGCCCCTCAGTTGTGAATGCTCTCCCCAGAGATATTAGATCAGCCCCCTCCCTCTTAACCTTCCAGAAAAAAAAGTGAAAATGTGGCTATTTGACAAGCCTTCGGAATCTAATGCTACAGTCAAACATGGAATTAGATGAAAGGAAACATTGGAATGGCTTAAAGAATGATTTTTGGACAATTAGACTAACCATGAAGGCATTGGTTTTATATGTTTTAAAAGGTTTTATTGAATGTACTTTTAATTCTGTAATTGTATATTGTTAGGCATCAAATTGCTGCCTGGTTGTAAGCTGCTTTGAGTCATCTCTGGGTTCGAGAAAGATGAGATAGAAATATTGTAAATACATAAATAAAATAGATAATAAATATTACAAATAAATCTGCTATGCCTCCTTTTGGCAATTTATTTGCATATAATTTAACACTCTGTCTATCAAAATAAATTAAAATTATTGCTACTTATGCTTTGTATAATAAATACCAATGAAGAATTGTTTTTCAGTCTGGATCATCTTTCTAAAGCTAAGCAAGTTTCAATGGGGATCCTACATAAAAGAGCAAGGTGTGAAAGTGTTTCACATTTAAATAGAAAAAGTAGAGAAAGCTGTGTTGGACATAAGAACATTTCTAAAATCCATGTTATCAGGGTGTTTATCACCTCATTAATTACTCTGTTAGTGAACAAATATTGGCCCTAATTACGAATTACTCTGTTAACAAGAAAGAATTGACATTAATATGGGTATATGAATGACAGGTGAGTGAATCAATACAAACAAACATAATAGGTAAATATAGGTGATACATTGGTCTTGAATACTCTCAAGCAGGGGTGGGGAAACTTTTTTCTGCCTAGGAGCATTTGGATATGTATAATATCATTTACAGGCCAAACCTTTATCTATTTATTATACATTATAAAGTAATAATTATAAAATTATGTATTGCAATATTATTATAAATTATACAAAATATCTATTAAAAATTGATTTGAAGTTCCAAAGACCATGCAGCACAAACTGCCTGTGCACACAAACTCTTACGAGTTTTGGCTTAAGCAGCAAAAACAAGACTGAAAGAAGCAAAGTGCACCTGCTTAAGGAGAGGAACATGGAAGTGGATTCGGCCTGAATAGTAAAGGGCAAATAAACCCACAGCAGAATCAGTGTGGCAGCTCAGAGGAGCAATAGGAACCAGCCTAAATGGGCGGACTGAGGCAGGCATCCTTCCCTGAGCTGGGCTAGACCGAATGGATTTTGTGGGCCTCATATGGTCCCAGGCTGGACATCCCCCACTCCTGCATTATGCCCTGCTGGGAAATTCCTCCCTAAACTGCTTCAGGCTGAAACAGCCCAAATGACAGGGTGAATGCCTGTGGGGCAAACGAATAGTAGCTAGAACCCTACTGTCCACTGCACTGGTTCCCAATCTATTTTGACTAGGGACCACTTGACCAGGGACCACTTTGACCAGGGACGAATCAGTTTTTGGGCAACTTTAGATTTGTTTTGGGTATTTGGGGTGCTGATTCAGAAAACTGCATTGGATAGACTACATGATGTGGTCTATCCAATGCAATTTTCTGACTAAGCAACGCAAATAACCCCAGGAAGAGGTCTGAAAACAAAGACACCAAGGCGTCCTGCTTCCAGGTTGCACATGGAATGACTTCGCTCAGGAGAAAGGAGGAGGAGGAGCAGCAGTCAGGAGGTTTTTTGTTGTGCCTTTTGTGGTTAGTCAGCCTTTCCCATCCCAACATCCCTGTTGCCTCGGCACTATGAAGGTTTCGCGAAGCCATTTGCTCTTGTTGCAACAGCGTAGTAATGATGATGCAATGGACCATATTTTAGTACTTGGGGACCACTGGTGGTCCATGGACCACAGGTTGGGAACCACTGGTCCACTGGGACAGAAAGAAGGTGCAGTTGGGAAAAAATAGAAAGCTGCTTTTTACCTCCTGCAGTGCTGCCAAGTCAACAGTCCATCTTCATCCCTGTGCCAACCCTGGAACCACAACAAACCAGGAAAAACCGATCCACCCAAATCAAGGCCAAAGATCATTATGGAGCGATGCAGCACCTCTGCCAATCCAGCCTCGAAGAGAGCAGAAAGAGGGCCAGAGGAAGGCCTGGACAAACTTGGGTCCTTTGGGTGTTTTGGACCAACTCCCAGCATTCCTAACAGGACTCATAAAACCAACGTTCATACCAACAACTCCCGAGGCCTTCCCTTTGTACTGTAATTTCCTTAATCTTCACCTGAGATTCAGTTGTTGTGAGGGTTGCTACAGGCACCAATTCAGTACTTGGTTAGTGTTTGGGTGGGGGACCAAGGGTCAGAGGTGGAACAATCTCAGGGACCTCATGCAGCCCCCAGGCCCAACCTTCCCTTTTGATTTTAGAACAGGCCTGGGCAAACTTGGGTCCTCTGGGTGTTTTGGACCAACTCCCAGCATTCCTAACAGGCTCAGGCCCTTTCCTTTCCTCCCTCAGCCACTTAAGCAGCTGAGGGGGGAAAGGAAGGAGCCTGAGGCTGTTAGGAATGGTGGGAGTTGGAGTCCAAAACACCCAGAGGGCCCAGGTTTGCCCATGACTGCTCTAGAGTATGGGGAAAGGGTGCCTCTATTGTGAGGCGCAGTCCAAAAAGTAGAAGCTTTCCCCCAATCCAGACATGCCAATGAAACCAGGTGCTGTATTTCAGAGGCAGGAAGGGACAAAATCACCATTGAGTAGTCCTTGTCTCAGGAATGACTGAAGGAATGCAGTTTGGACACCACTTTCCCTGCCATGGCCTAATGCTATGGGATCCTGGGGTTTGTAACTTCATGAGGCACCAGCACTCTTTGGCAGAGAAGGCTCAAGACCTGGTAAAAAGTACAACTGCCATGATAAGAACGAGCCAGGAGAGTTGAATGGAGACACACACAAACATGATGAAGAAATTTGAGGTGAGAAGTGATTGGCGTGAGGGCAAGGCAGAGGGAGGCCCGCGAGGCGGGCACGAGGGACACCCCCCCCCCTTCCCCGTCCACGCTTGACGTTGAGATGAGAGCGAGCGCGCGGACCGTCAACCGTTGCCTGGCTCTCAAAGAGGAGCGCGCGCGCCTGTTGGTGACGCGAGGGGGGAGGGGCTGCTGCAGAAGCGCTGGCTCTCCTTTCAGAACGGTTTCTTAAGTGTTTGGCACGCGCGCCATTCTCCCTCCCCGCTCCTTCTCTTCCTTCTAGTGCGCATGCGGCTTTTGAAACCCCCTCCTCCCCTCCCCCTCCCCCGGTGGAGAGCAGCTCCCCTCGCATTTCCTTCAAAAGCCTCTTTCCGAGGTTCTGAAAAGGGGCGGGGCCTAAAAGCCAGCCGCGAGCGAGAGAAGCCGCAGCCGGAAATGACGCTAGCGCGCGGTGTAAACAGTTCGTTGGGACCCTGGTAACGGCGTCCAGTTCGCCGCCTCAGGGGGCCGAAAGCGGGACGGAGCAGCCGCCAGGAGAGGGGGCCTTCGCGGGCGTTGTGTTGCATTCCTTTTGGTTTCCTTGGCGTCAGTTAAACCCCCTTTTCTCCGCGCGGCGAGAGTCGGGAGGAGGGGGAGCCCGGCGGGGGCAGCGGGAGGAGGCGGCGCTCGGCTTGGGCTCCCCCTCAGGGCCTTCCCTCCTTATCTAGAACCCCCCTTTTTTTGTCTTACCAAAATAAAATCAGAAAAAGGGCGGCAGGACTCCTCAGAGGAGGAAGAGGGAGCACTAGTGCTATATCCTTACGGTTTTTACCCAGCAGAACCGAGGGCTGAAGCCTGTCGCCTCCCCATTTGTTTCCCTCAGAGAATTCAAGGCCCTTTCCTCTTTCTTCCCTTCCTGCCGGCCTCTTGCATAGGAAAATGATGCAGAGGGAGCCAGAGTGACAAAACCAGGGAGGAGGGGGAAGGCGGTGTGTGTGTGTGTGTGTGTGAATGCGCGTGCCCGTGCGCGCGCTCCCGCTAGAGAGGAGGTTGGGGGGGGTGAAGAGGTAGTGTGACCTGCCCCCCTTCTCCCCCTCCCCTGCCCCAAGCACCGGCTTCTCATCTCCCCTCCTCTTTCTCCTTTTCTGTGCCATCCTCGCTATCTTCTCACAGAACAGTTTTCAGGGTCTCTTTCCTCCTCCTTCTCCCCTCTCCCCGTCCTTTTTTTTTCTTTTTTCTTTTTTTTTGCTGTGGAAGATGGCGACACCAGGGATGAGCTGGCAGCAGCAACACTACTACGGCGCCAGCTCCTCCTCGACCGGGAGCAGCAAATTTACCGCCTCTTCTTCTTCATCTTCTTCCTCGGCCGCCACCTCTTCCCAGCTTGGTATGGAATATAATCAGGACCTCCACCTCAAAATGAGCAAGAAGATCGCTCAGCTCACCAAGGTAGGAGGGCGCTCTCCATCCTTCAACTTAATTGCTCTGCATTCTCTCCCTTTTGGCACACACAGGCCACCCTTTTCTTTTTTTCCCCACCTTGTTCTCTCCTAGCTAATAAATGTTTGCATAAAAGTTTGGGTAGGTTGCAAACAACCCCTTAAATTTGCCCAAATGGTTGTCACAATGGGCTACATTAATGCCACCATGGCTGTCCTGTCACCTTATAGAGATGCCTTGGTAGAACATATATCGTCACATCTACTTAATAATAGAGCATATCCTCACATATGCTAGTCTCTGAATTATTATTTCCAACATTTCTACCCCGTACTTCTCAACCCCAGAAGGGGGACTGAGGGCGGCTTACACCGGCAACAATTCAATGCTGCAACATACAAACATCAGAAACAACTATAACAATTTAAAACCATAAATAAGACATTGAGTTAAAAACAGATTAAGCATTATTGTCAAACCATATCTCTGTATCTAGTCTGATTCATCATCCAAAGTGCTATCATGCCTGCTGTCCATAAGCCTGGTCCCAAAACAATGACTTAAGTTTTTTCCTTAAAAAAAAGAGAGATGAAGCTGTCCTAATCTCGCTAGGGAGTGAGTTCCACAGGCGTGGGGCCATTGCTTAGAAGGCCCTATCCCTCGTCTCCACCAAACACATTTGCGAAGCTGGCGGAACCAAGAGCAGGGCCTACCCGGACTATCTTAAACTACGAGGCAGGATGTAGAGGGACATACGTTCAGACAGGTGAGCTGGGCCAGAACCATATAGGGATACATAGAGTAAATGTTGCAGTCTTGCACATAGTAGTAAGCCACCTGAGCTCAGAGGGACTTGTTTAGGTTCCGTTTCCACTATTCCTTTTTTGTAGCTATGGAATCAAGCAATGCACATTCTAATGTGTTTTACTCAGTATCTTTCATTTCCAATTATTCTCAACCTGTGGGTCCCCGGTTGTTTTGGCCTACAACTCCCAGAAATCCCAGCCAGTTTACCAGCTGTTGGGTTTCTGGGACTTGAAGACCAAAATATCTGGGAACCCACAGGTTGAGAACCATGAGTTTAGTCCTTGTCTCTATTTTTTTTGTGATTACCTTTGTCCATTTCACTTATGCTAGTAATAACCTTTAAAAGAAAAAAAAATATTTCTGCTACATATCCCTTTTTTGTCTAATGATTCCCCAGATTTATTAAATTTAGAAATTCTATTTGTATCTCCGTTTCCTCCCACAATGAACTAATCCTAGCATTCACACTCTTCCTACAAAGTGGTTAGAGTACTCAGTCATGACATAATGCAATGTATAATGTGATTTACAGTAAAATAATATGCAAAGTAAAGGAAAAGTAGCAATAGAGTAAAATAATATACAAATAACATGATAATATTCAGGTCCATAGCCAGAAAATTTGGGGGGGGGGGGGGGGGTTGATTTTTTTTTTTTTTAGAAAATCATGAAGAGTATTTCCATGACACAAAATAATTTAAAAAGTATGGTTCATTCTATATTTCATACAGACTTAATTGAATCAATTTAATTTTTGCTGCTTATAGACTTAGCATGGGGATTTGGTTAACCAGTTAGAATTCATGAGTAAACCAGGGGTTTTTTTTAACCTGAAAAATGGGGGGGGGGGTTGAACCCCCGCCCGCTACAGCCCTGATAATACTGCTCAAAGACCAACTGAAATGAAGTTACTACTTGCCTTCAGAATGCCGGTTGGGAGGAGTCTGCGCTGATGTCTTACAGACAAGATTTCACAGCCTTCAGGCTACTACAGAAAAGGCCCTGTTCCCGATAAAGGCAGTTGTTTAGCTGTAATCTGGAGCAGAGCCTCATTATGAGATCTTACTGCATTCTAGCAACCAGGGCTTTCGTTATAGCAAAATCACCCTAATTCCAAATATTTTTTTGTATATTTTTCTAGCATATGTTATAAAGCATATGTATGTGATATTTCAGACTTCACAGTGGCTTGTCCTGCTATATTGATACCAAGTTCAGATTTAAAAATAGATCCTGTCAAGTTACACATGTATCAAAGAAATTTGTCAGAATCAAGATTGGTTATACCTATCGTGACTTGTACACAGTAACAAATCTGAGCTTTCTGCTTCAAATGTGCCATATAGTGGTTTTTTTTTGTTTTTTTTTGGTCAATGGTGAGAGTGCATGCAGTATTTTAGCATTTCCAGATGTAAGGCAGCATGATGTTATTCCTGGGTAAAGTTATACTCTCTCTGAAAACTCAGGTTCCTTTGAGTGTGCTCCTGCACTCCTCCTTGAACCCAGAGGTCCTGGTTTCTCTTTTGGCCAGGAGTACTTTTGAATCCTTAAAACTTGTGTGCAGATTATGGTTGTTCCTGGATATACTTGATGTGGCCCTAGTTACATTCCACTTGGGTTATGGCAACACATTCTATGTGGGGCTGCCTTTGAACAGTGTTTGTAAACTTCAGTTGGTACAAATTAAAATAGGGCTATCCAGGCCCTAATCTGGCAGATTTGAAAACTGATATTAACATGCATAATTGTGGACATAGTTTACAAAAAATACCAAATCCCCCCCCCCCAATTATTCAATCAATAAATGAGTTATAGGTGGCAACACATTATTGGTTAGGAGTAGAGGACAGATCAAAACTATCAAAATGTATCAGGGCTTGGAACTTGCATTTTATAGAAAAAGAATGCATATCTTAAGCACATTTTTTATTCCTGTAAAATTTGTTCTGATGGATTTGTTACCTTTTGAAAACAAGCTCAAGCATATACCAGTCTGCTAATATGTAAGCTTGTTTGGAATACTTACATGCATCGATTTGCTAGTTCCAATTATAGAAGACTTATTGAATCAAATGCTGAATAGTT
Organism: Anolis sagrei; assembly: GCF_037176765.1. Taxonomy (NCBI): domain Eukaryota; kingdom Metazoa; phylum Chordata; class Lepidosauria; order Squamata; family Anolidae; genus Anolis; species Anolis sagrei. Next base: position 88,775,825 of record NC_090021.1, read on the forward strand.
AATACTCTGGCGAATCCTTATAGAACTGGTCTTCTTTTATTGAAAGTAGCAATTGGCATTTGGAAACCCATGTGGAACCTTCCTGATTAGTGAGAGTGAAACTATTCATGACTGAGATGATGCAAAAGAAAATAATGTAAAACATTATAAAATTAGAAAAGTTTTTTTAATTGCAAAGTTGTTAGGCATGTCAGTTTTCAAAAGTGAGTCAGATGATAATTCAGAGTAATCACTGTACAGGTGTACCTCAGTTACAGCTTTAACAAAAATTGGTTCCAGAGGCTGAAATAACATGGAAAGAATCTGAGCATATTCTTTCAGCATAAAAGAAAAAGCAAACCAATGTTTTTCAGCAAACATTTTGTTTAGGAAAATTAGCAATATGAACACATGAAATGAAATAACCCAATAAAATACCTTTACATATGTAAAGGAAAGCCTTTTGAACCTTCTGGAGATCAGTTGATGGCTTTCTTGAAAATGCACCCAGGGATGACAGAATTTTTATACAGGCAGTCCCCGAGTTACAAACATCTAATTTACATATGACATATAGTCAAGAATGAGGGTAAGACAACAGGAAGCGAGAGAAATCTACTCCTAGGAACGGAAATTCAATTCTGTAAAAGATATCATGGGCAAAAGGTGTCTGAACTAGAGCTTTATCCTCAACCTTTATTTCCACTACAAGTCATTTTAAAAAATCAAATTATCACAGGGACAGTTAGGTGACATCTTCTGAACAGGGCACAGATAGTGAAACAAACACCACAGGGATGTTATCCCTTCCCTATGCTATTCAGAGCTTAGACAGAGAGGGGGGGGGGGGAGAGGGAGATAGCTGGAGTCATCTTCAAAATGTACCTGTTCTGACTTCCATACCAATTCAACTTAAGAAGAAACCTACAGAATCCATTTTGACTGATATACAGGGATTGCCTGTATACACTATCTTATTGGAGCAAGTTCATCTGTTTTGGAGCAAGTTCATCTGGTTTTCAAGTGGGCAAGTTCATCTGGTTTTCAAGTGGGAATTTGACCAATTCTTGGATGATAGCTTTGTCAGTTGATATTTAAATATGCAGATTCTTAGGCAATATGCCAGTTAGCATAGCTTTGGGGAAATGATTTAGGAAAGGGCTATAACTTTTAGCCCTGCTTATTTTCCACAAGGCAACTTGTTGGCCACTGTGAAAAACTGGATAAAATTCAGGAACTGTGAATGAGATTTTTCTGTTTGTGGCGGCTAATGGCATATCAACCACCCAAATCAAGATATGATGCTTAGTACTTAAATTTATGCAAGTGATTTTGGCACAACACAAGTGATTCTCCCCAATACTGCCGGTAAAAATGCAATAATAGCAAAATAAATGAGAATTTGCTGTCCTTTTTGTAATGTCCCAAATATGTTGCTAGAGACATTAATTCCACTTTGCCTAATGATAGGGGTAGCCCCGTAACATTGGTCTTTGTATGATTCAGCTGGAGTTTTCACTCAACAACTATACAGTGTCGCCGCGCGGAGAAAAGGGGGTTTTGTGATAATAATTCCAGGAAAATAATGTTTTTTAATGGTGTACAGACATTTAATGTGTATGAAAAAGGGAGATATGATGGGGCAAGTGAAATATGTCTTACACACATTACATTTGCCCCAGTCCCCTCTCCCCCAAAATATAATTTCCACTTTTGCTTGGAATGCCTTTTCCACTTCCTTTTTGAAAAACTCTATATAACTTTCCTACAACTCAGCAAGAGAATCATGCTCACTCAACACAGTGTTCTGAATTTAGTGAGAAAAGTCCCACTTGCATTGCATTCTGTGGTCCAACATTCATTCCTTATGTGCAGAGACTCTTCACCCCTGCTGGGGTGTTCTAGGTGCAATACTGCTGCCTTGGAGATGCTCATATATAACAAGGAAATACATCTATTTAAACCCCTCTATTACTTTTTCTGTGCTACCACTACTGCAGATAGACCCCTCAATTGGAGGGTCTTTCAGAATGGTTTGCCTTATTATGCCCTGGACTCCATGAAAAAAAGGTAGAGCTCTGCCCTTGAAGGGGTAGAAACCACAGTCTCTAGTTCTCTATAATATCTTTAATATTGCTGCAACTACCATTGCCCACCAAGGAAGATTGAACAGCTGTTGTCAGCTTAAGGCTTCTGTCCTAAACATACTTACTAGTTTGTAAGCTACGCTGAGTTCAATGAGGCTTAATAATGGAGCTCTAAACTTGTTTCTTGGAAGTAAATGATGCACTAATATTCTTTATTTTAAAAACCCTTCTATTTTGAGCGCTATACAATGAAAACAACTCTATAGGCCTCAATAGAGGATTTAAATATAAAAAGAAGGAACTGAAAAGAATGGAATAAAGTCTTTATTTTTAATTGAATTACAAAGTGTGTTTTGTGCAGCTCAAAATGAAATGTATGTCAAAATAATTTACAAGACAGCAAATTCTGAAACTACCTTCAGAGGAAGATTAATCATGAGTAACATGCTTTGACTGGAGTCAGGTGCTGTATATGCATTATCAATCTTATAAAAAATACCTGTGTAATCCCCATTAGTATATCTAATTTATGGCTCCTTAACAGTAAATTGTTCTAGTGTAGTATGATAGCATATTTCAGCTGTATATACTAGCAATAACTCAAAGTGTGTGAAAACAACTATAAAAGTTTGAGCAATAGCACAGATCACTCTTAAGAATTGTAAGTAGAGTTTTGCTTGCAGATAACGCTTTTCCTCCTTTTTATGACTGAATACATCTGCCCCTTACCTAGATATTCCTGTGAGTTGCAAGACCCTTGGGAACAGCATGGGGGGGAGGGGTTCATGAGAATCAAGACTACTACTTGTGAATGCAATCTTGAATAAGAATCACAGTGTGTGCCATCCTGGGTCTACATGAATGAAGATAACTTGTATACAGTATTTTGTTACATGAAAACAATTCTCTGCTATGCCTTGAAATATCCTAACCTTACACAAGCATGTTTGTTCAGATTTGCTGTGGTATTTGTTTTGGGGGAGGGGGTCCCCAACTTGAGAGGGCAGGTTAATGTTACTCCTATTGTAGAAGGAAACTTTGTCCTTTTTATCAAGGAATGCATTGGAGTGGAAATGCTGACAACTCTCCTGGAATGTAACAAATATTATTTCAGACTGAAGGGCTTGTCTACATGAAAATGCTTATGATAGAGTTCCTTTCTTTTTCTTTATGGTAGTTGAGATTTAATGAGGGTAGACACTTCTCCAAAGTGAAATTTCAAAAGAATCACTCCATTGGTATACAACAATCATGCAAAAATTGCTATAGTATCTTGGAAATTGACTTGTTTATGTGATCATTTTCTAATGTAACACACTTTTTTCTGTTTTTCTTCAGTGGACATTGGGTTACATATACATGTTCCTGTGGATGATTGTAGGATGATTGTTATTTGTCTTTATTGTTTTTGTTTATTGTTTTCATTGGTCTTATAGTTTCCTCAGTCATTGCAAATAAAATTACAGCAATGATGGAACGTTGTGAGTGCTTCTTCTACCCCTATGCTAATTAAATGAAAGAGTTTTTCATTTTAAGTAAATTGAGGAAAATATTTTCCTCTTTCAGTTACACTTCTGAATTATGTAACTAAATCCATGGTTAGGAAAATATTCAACTACCGGTATTCTCTTCTTATAGTGGACTTTAAAAAATATACTCAATTCTTCAGTTTTCATATTTTCTCTTCAGCTTTCCAAATTATTTTCTGTATGGCCAAAAACTACTGAATTTTTTTTCTAAAACTAAGGTAAGACCAAATGCCACCCAACATAATTTTAGTAAACCACTAATTGTGGCTAATGTCTATCATCAAATTCTTTTAGGGGGATTTTGTTAGAAACCTGTTTTATTTTTTTTTAAATGGACATATTATCTTAAACAGTAGTAAAATACTCATCAGTATGCTTTAGTTTTTACTTAGCTTATTAGTTTTGCTGTTGATGACTTATTTAAGCATTTTGTACAATTTTTGAACAACTTCATAGTAAATATGAAACAATCAGTGGATAGTCGTTGATGTTCACAATTCCACAAAACTTTACAGAAGATTGTAAGTTGCTAAGGTTTGATGTGTTTAGTGAAATTTTATTTCTATTTTTCTTATATTCATTATTGGGTGGATTCTAAATGGCAGTGTTTTTTAACTTATGTTTTGAGCTACATTTGAATTGAGAAATATTGAATAAATATTGGCACAACACTAAATAAGCAACCCATCATAAAATCTCAGAAACAGATGACTGTGAATTTATTACAGAGATTCCAAGAGTTACTAGGTTGTATCCAGTTAACAATTCTTGCTACTGAAAATGAATTGGCCCCTTCACCCATTCTACAGAAATTATTGTGGAGGATTGTAACAGTTTTTGTTGGGGTGTGGAAGTGTGTAAGGACAGGAGGGTAAAGGAAATTTCTGTTGTACAAAAAGCAGCCTATTTGTGTGGTGCTGGATGTCACATGGTGTTTTCATAATCAGTGTCTTCTACTATCATGCTGATTATCCCATGGGATCGATACAGAGATAGACCAATCAAATTTGGCTTGCACATTGAGTATATTCAGGATCTACATATAACTAAAACACCTCTATTCCACCCTAGAGTACTTCTTAAGGTCAAATCATCCTCTCAAATAGGAGCCCCCGGTGGCGCAGTGGGTTAAACCCCTGTGCCGGCAGGGACTGAAGACCGACAGGTCGCAGGTTCGAATCCGGGGAGAGGCGGATGAGCTCCCTCTATCAGCTCCAGCTCCTCATGCGGGGACATGAGAGAAGCCTCCCACAAGGATGATAAAAACATCAAATCATCCAGGCGTCCCCTGGGCAACGTCCTTGCAGACAGCCAATTCTCTCACACCAGAAGCAACTTGCTCCTGACACAACAAAAAAATAAAAATAAAATCCTCTCAAATATGATTTGATGGCACACTGGGAGAGTTGGCTTGTCTAATTTAGGTGGAAGTTATTTTCTACTTACGCAAGAAACCCCTGAATCAAAGTCTTTATGTCTGGATGCACAACTATTTGTGTGGAGCTCTGCACAGTTTTAGTCTGTTTCATGAGAGTTGGCATACCCCTTTATTTGTACTATCCAAAGGGCTGAAATCTCTAGGACAAACCAGCCTTTAAAGCAGTGGTTCTCAACTTGTGAGTCCCAGATGCTTGGCTTTCAACTCCCAGAATCCTAACAGCTGGTAAACTGGCTGGGATTTCTGGGAGTTGTAGGCCAAAACACCTGGAGACTGACAGGTTGAGAACCACTGCTTTAAAGCAAGGGTGTAAAACACATTTTCACTGAGGGCCGCATAAGTCTTATGGTTACCTTCAAAGGGGTGGTTGTAATTGGAAGACTATATAAATCTAACCATGTCGCCCTGGTATTGAAAGCCTCATGGGCTACATAAAATGCTTTTTATTTATTTATTATTGTAAACACAAGTAGAGTGATACAAATCTCAGTAACAATTCCGCAAGGTTAAATAGAACAAACAAATAATGATATTCCACTTACATTTCTCTCAATTTGATATGTCCTATTTTCTTAATCATACCAATTCCACACTTATCTTCTACTTGTGTCTAACTGTTTTTCTTCCCCTCCCTCCCCTTCACCCCCCCCCCTTTCCAGGAACAGTTGTATATTTAGCAGACTTCATGCTCCACAGCAGGCCATTTCAAGAAGAATTGGGGCTCGAAATGGGGAATTCTGATAGCTAGAGTATAAGAGGAAAGAAAATATAAAGAATTGAATCACATTCTCTTTACGATTTAACAAGTAAAATAATATTTGAATCGAGGATACAACATAAAATGATATGGTGGGCCAGATTTGGCTCTTAGGCCTTACCTTTGATACGTGTGATTTAATGTCTTTGTGTGTGTGTGTGTGTGTGTGTGTGTGTGTGTGTGTGTTCGCATGTGTCTTCAAGTTGCCTATTGACTTATATCAACCCCATGAAATCCATAGGGTTTTCTTAGGCAACAAATATTCAATGGTGCTTTTTGTCAGTTCTTTCCTCTGACACATAGCCTACATCACTGGATATACTAATAAATGTTGCCATAATCAAGCACCTCCATTGTATATGGATCAGTGAGTAGTTAATTGCTTTCAGCTGATACCATGTCTTGCTGCATATGAGGGAAAATCAAGTCCACCTCTATTTGTGAAAACCCACACAGAATCCTGCTAGATGTAACTAATTGAAGAATCCTGTACAAGCATGCAATTAATTTATGCATAAAAGGTTCTCGTATTATTGTTGAACAGGCACAACAGTCATATGGCGTAGACAGCTAGTCTGTCATCTTAGGTTTGTTTTCAGGGTTCTATTTTTAACCAGCAACCTAACATAAGGATAAGGTGACTAGATCAGGCCAGTGGTGGTTTCTGTGTCAGGAGTCATCAGTCCAGTCTGGGCTTTATTCGGAACTTTGTGTGAGGTTCTGAAAGTGCATCAGTTTGGATAGCTGTCTTGTAGTTTGGACTAAATCCTGGAGTGAATTTACTGCCCTGCAAATCAAAGTGTCATACTACTCACTTGTGCACTGCATTTTCACCTAAGTATATCTGATACAACCTATTCATATTCTAGAAAAGTAAATCTGTGAAGGTATAGAATTTTTATGGGATCACATTTTGTAGGTGAAGATCTATCTTTAGTTGTTAAGTACTCCAGAAGTTAAAATTTTATTCCTATGCAAAAGAGATAACTGGCTGACAAAACACTATGGGGAAACCTTTGTGGACTTTTAAAATCAGCTTCTGTATGTGCTGAATCACTATTGCTGTTAAGATGCTTATTTCCTAAACAATGGTAGGATTGGCGTCTGACAGTTCTTGTAAGATATCTTTTTCACTTTCTTTTCTTCTACTAAATAGTTCTTGATAGCAGTGATAGTTTCAGTGCTTAGAAAAATGTTAGAAAAAGTGAATAAACTAAATTTTCTAAGCACTAATATTGTAAAGTTGTATGGGCCAATGTAATAGTTAAATGTGGGAGAGTCAGGACAAATAGTAGCAGATATTTCATACAGCACATAGTTAAACAGTGAAACTCAGTGCACATCGGTGTCACACAATTTACTTGATGGCTTTAAAAGATGACATTCATGGAAAATGGAATAATGAGTGGTTATTCCTTAGGGTGGCTATATCTCTATTAATTTCAGGGAAACAAGATGGAGTGTGTATTTTCCATTCATATTCTGCTAGCAGGCCTCCCATAAGCAACTGATTGCCCAATGTGTGAGCAAATTTATCATAGAATCATAGAGTTGGAAGAGACCACATGGCCCATCTCGTCCAACCTCATGCCATGCAGGAAAAGCACATGCAAAGTACCCCTGACAGTTGGCCATCCAGCCTCTGTTTAAGAGCCTCCAAAGAAGGAGCCTCCACTACACTGCAAGGCAGAGAGTTCCTGCTGAATAGCTTACAATCAGGAAGTTCTTCCTAACGTTCAGGTGGAATCTCCCTTCCTGTAATTTGAACCCATTGCTCCGAATTCTAGTCTCCAGGGCAGTAGAAAACAAGCTTGCTCACTCCTCATGACATCCTTTCACATATTTATATATAGCTATCATGTCTCCTCTCAACCTTCTCTCTGCAGTTTAAAAATACCCAGCTCTTTAAGATGCTTTTCATAGGGCATGGTCTTTAGACTTTTGAGCATTTTAGTCGCCCTCCACAGGACACATTCCAGTTTGTCAAAATATCTTTTAGATTTTAGTGTCCAGAATTGGACACAGAATTCCAGGTGAGGTCGGACCAAAGCAGAAGAGAGGGGTATCATGAATTTAGGCACTATACTCCTTCAGATGCATCCCAAAATCTCATTGGCTTTTTAGCTGCAGCATCACATTTTTTGCTCATGTTCAACTTGTTGTCCACAAAGAGTCCAAGATCTTCTTCACAGTACTGTTGTGGAACCAGACATCACCCATTCTGTATCTTTGTATTTAATTTTTTTCTGCCTAAGTGTAATATTTTACATTTGTCCTTGAAATTAGTTTTGTTAGTTTCGGCCCAGCTCTTTAATCTATGTAGGTTGTGATGGTATAGATAAGAATAGCTTTGTTGTGCTATTTTTATTTGGTAGATTCCTGGATATTTCTGCCTGAACATCATCATTCTTATCAGCTAGGACTCTTTCAGTGGTAGTGGCCACTTTTTTGCTCTTTACTTAACTGATTTTCACCCTAATGGGGATAGGATCAATTGGTGGTTATGATTACTGCATGCAGCTCCAATCTTTCCTCTGATAAGAAGTCAGTGAGACCAACCTGTTTCTCTGTAGTGGTCAGGGGCAGCTCAACCCATTACGCAAAGTAAGCATTTGTGGTATAGCTGATTTTTCCCAGGGGCGCTCTTGAGGCACTCTTGGGGGAAAATAGACCTTGACATATGCGAGTTGTAGTTACTGGGATGTATAGTTCACCTACAATCAAAGAGTATTCTGAACTCCACCAATGATGGAATTGAACCAAATATGGCACACAGAACTCCCATGACGAACAGAAAATATATATCAGTGATTGGTTGGGGGGCGCCAAAATACTGTTTGCTTACTGTTGAAAATTACCTAGGACCGCCTCTGGTAGTGGTCAGGATTTTTTTCTGTTCCTTCTGTTATAGCATTGAGGTAATTTGTGAAGTTTTAGCCGTGAATGAAGCTGTGAGGGATCCCACATCCCTTCTTCTTTCTCTCTCCTTGTTATCATTGTTTGAGAGCTCCTTCATGTGCTTTGAAACTTGGTCTGATTGCTAAGTAAACAGTGTCAGCTGAGACTTGAGGGGTGCAGTGGAGGAAGCGGTGATGAGTCCTTTGTTGATATGGTGGATGTGTTGAGAATCAAAATAGAAGGTCAAAAAGAAGCATAGCCTACATTCTGAGCTCTGAGTTGCTTAGGAGCCCTTTGGTTGCCAGAAGCAAGTAAAAGTCAAATATGTCTGTTTGAGTCTTCTTCCTCCTCTCAGGAGGAAAAGGGAGATTGTGTGCAGCCAATGTCTACAGTGGTCCCCCCCTCTAATAAAGTGTAAAGAAAAAATAAATATTAATGGTTCTACGTGGGAGATGTGGAGTCCTCCATATCTCCTGATGTATCAGACAAGGAAGAAGGAGAGGGTATTTTTCCCCTAAGGGAGGAGATGCTCTGCTTGATTATAATTAATCTTGGGGGGGGGGGGGTTTAATCTGAGAAATGTCCTGGAAAAGTCTTTTGATAACAATAAGGCTGGTAGTGCAACTGATGAAAAATTGCCAAAGCTCAGGATTAAAACTAAGCATAATCAGTCTGTTTGTTCCTTTCCCTGAGGTGTTTGTGGAAGATAAGAAAAGAGTGAATCTATCCTAGGTGGCCAATGCAACATCAGTGGTTTCTAGAGATTTTTTATTCAGTGTTACCTAATGTGATGGAAAAAATATAGCTTCTGCTTATTGACACTTCTGTGGCTGGGTTGGTCTCAGGTTCACTGTTTCTGATAAATGTTGAAGACTATTAGAAATCCAGAAGACTTGATATTTTTCTTAGGAAAGCTGTTACTATTCAGACTGTGCCTGTATCTTTATTATTGGTTCATTAGGCTATGGTTCTGTTCACCTTTATGCCCAAAGAAAAGTCTAAGGTCTCCCGCGGAATTAATAAAAGTTACTAAGGCACCAGTCTTTATGGCTGATACAAGTTTGGATCCTTTCCAATTTAATTTATGAGCCATGGCAGCTAGTATTGCTGCAAAGCATCAATTGTGATTTAAAAAAATGAATGTGGATAATAAGGCTAAAGCTTATTTGACTACACATTCTTTTAAAATACCTAAATTATTTGCAGATGCTAGCATTCAGAAAGCATGTTAATTGTTGTGTGTTTCTGATTCATTTCTTACTTATGGTGCTCTTAGACAATCCTGTCACGGGAGTTTATGTGTAATCAGGGTTTGGCCTTGCCTTATTTTAAGGCTGAGAGAGTGTGGATCCCAGGGTTGAGCAGGGATTTGAAACCTGGGATCGCAGAGTCCTATTCTAACACTCAAACCACTGCACCACATTGGCTCTCATGCTAGTGTTATAAATTTATATACAGGCAGTCCCCGAGTTACAAACATCCAACTTACATCTAACTCATAGTTAAGAATGGGAGCAAGACAACAGGAAGTGAGAGAAATCTACCTATAGGAAGGGAAATTCACTTCTGTAAAAGTTATCATGGGGGAAAGGTGTCTCAGCTGGACCTTTATCCTCAACCCTTATTTCCACAACAAGCCAAGTTTGCCATCTTCTCCATGGGAGTTCACAAAGATGGCTTTAGTAGGTCAACTGAGGTTGAGAAGGGTCCATGGACATCCATATCTAGATCCATATCTAGATTAATTGGGTTGTTCACTGTCTCTGCAGAAGGGAAGGTGGAATGTGTGGATTACTATGGATTGTTTGAAGTCTCATTGCTTTCTGATCAATGAAAAGAACCAACTAGAGCTGATTCAATTACTACCAACATCTGGGCACAATTTCCCTTCCTTCCTTCCTTCCTTCCTTCCTTCCTTCCTTCCTTCCTTCTTTCCTTCTGCTGGAGGACATGAGGGTGAAACTTCAGTATTTCATTAGGATTGCATTGAGTCAGACCATATTGCGGCTAATGGTCTTAGCCAAGCTTCTTGAGGCTGAAGGCCACAAAGAATTCTAATAAAAAGTCCGGTTTAAACTTGCTGCCAAAAAGTAGCCAGCATTAGATTCACTTCAGTCTCCCAGGAGATTCCAAATCCAGGAGACCCTACAGAATCTTACAGATAGATACTCAGAAGTAAGTCCCATTAGGTTCATTAGAGCATTCTTTATGCCTATAATCAGAATTGAAGACACTTTGAAAATTTTGTATTTATAGGAGGTTCTGACATAGGAATCAAGTCTTTAGAAGGCTCCAAGAAGTTGTCATTTCATCTTGTTGCATCCAGTAGAGTAGGTTGATCCATATATTCATAATTGCGATTGCAGCTTTTGTTGAATGTCCAAAAAAGTTTTGAAATTTCTAGACTATATATATTTAATAACATTCTAAACATGCTTATTTATACAGTTTGTTATTTATTTTGCCAAGTTAATTGCTTGTTAATATTTTTTACTTAATCTCTGATTTTCTTTCTGTTTGGTGTTAAGGAGGAGGATCAGTTAATATGATCTATTAGTGGGAAACCTAAAGCAATCATGTTATCTTCTGGCTAATACAAACTAGGCGTATGTGCTAATGACCTCCAAATATGCCAATAACCAGGGGCAAATATTCCAAAAATAAGACTTGAAAATAACTTAGCATACATAAGCAGGCCAAGCTGTTCATCCTCTCTTAGTATGTATTAATAGTAATGCCCCCTTTTCAGTGTTTCACTTTGAAAAAAAGATTCCAGGAAATGACTATTTTAGTCAATTAAAATATAAGTTGAGAGTGGTTTTGGTTCTAATCTTGAGCATGGTTGCTTTTAAAGTTCAAATGATGACATTAACTGGAGCTCCTTTTAAAATCCAGAATTCCAAGTTACTTGAAAATTGAGAATTGCCCACCTGGGTGGCTGAGATAGTGACATATTTGCTTCCTGATGGTTCAGTGTACACAAACTTTGTTTTATGCACAAAATTATTAAAAATATTGTATAAAGCAACCTTAACCTATGTATATAAAGTGTCTAAGAATTTCATGTTTCGACATGCATCCCATATCTGTGATAACTCATTATGTATGCATATGCAAATATAGACATTCTAAAATCTAAAATCCAAAACACTTCAGTTCCAAGATTTTTGGATAAGGAATGCTCAAATGATAAAATCCGTATAAGAATAAAAATCTCAGGCTGTATATTTTAGCATGCATGATGTAAGTCAAGATTCAGGTTTGTAGGGTGCCAGAATTTGTTGTCTATAATTTGGTTATTAAATTAGTGGAAAAAAATAGTGACAACATTACCATTTTGTTTAAAGTAGGGTGTGCAGCTTGTAGGTTTTACCTTGACTGAATAGCATTTTTATCTCCTTCAGATACCCTATGAAACCCCCAAGCCAGAATGCACCCCCCCCCCCGCTTCCCGCTGTCCTGCCAGCAGCAGGCTAAACCTTTTTATTCAGGCAGGCTTTTAAAGAAGGAGGTTTTAAAACTCAAGTCAAGGGATGCTTTGATTATGTTTTTGATTAGGTTTTTTTTTTTTAATTTTAACCAAATTTCTAAAATAATTAATATTTAATTCTGTTTTAATATAAGCCACTTTGAGGCTTCTTTGTGGAGATAAAAAGTGTACAAATAAACATCAGCAGCACAACAACAATGCTCTAATTTGGGGGGGGGGGTCCTCCAAAATTATCAAAAGTCACTCCTAGTGGCCTCCATTAATGTACACACTTTCAAAATGCCCTTGCATGCCACCCATTCAAAACGAATTCATCCAAGATGAAAACTCAGAAATAACTTATTTTCCTTTTCAGTTGCTAATTGGCTGACAATGAAATTTTTAAGTTTTTATTGATATATATATATATATATATATATTCTCAAATCTCTTATAATAACAAGTTTTTAAAATGCTAATACTACTTTTAGTTAAGTATCAAACATGAAATGACACTGGGATTGTGGCGCAGCTGGCTGAGTGTCAGCTGCATTAAGATCACTCTGACCAAAAGGGCATGAGTTCGAAGCCAGCCCGGGCTGGAGTGGGTATCCAGCCATTGTGTAGCCCGTTGTCGACCTTTGCAACCCTAAAGACAGTTGCATCTGTCAAGTAGGAAAATAAGGTACCACCTTGTATGGGAGGCTAAATTTAACTAATTTATGAGGCCATAAAGAAAGAGGACTCCGGGGAATGTGGAATGCGGAAGAACTTCATCGGTGTCGTTGATGGACGATGAAAAGCAGCAGCTCCCCTGGCGGCCAGAAAAAAAAAGTTACATAGCCTCGGTGTATTTGTCTGTTAAACGTTATTTGTCAAACTGGCATTGAATGTTTGCCATATATGTGTTTACTGTAATCCGCCCTGAGTCCCCTGCGGGGTGAGAAGGGCAGAATATAAGAACTGTAAATAAATAAATAATAAATAAATATGCTCATTATTGATATGTGATATTTGTATGTACCTACTTGCATGATTGATACTTGTAAGCTCTAAAAAAACTCCCAGTAGACCATTGCATTCTGTCGTAGTCAATACCCTTCAAACATAAAGTTGAGCCTGAGGTAAAGACTGGATTAGAGGGAAGTATGATAGAAGCAGAACTGACACCTAAAGCAATTTTACATAAATCTTTTAAAAATCTCAGCAAATACTGACTGAATAAAAGTAACAGTAGAGAGCAAGTTCACTCTTTTACTTTTTACTTTGTGCAGGTAAAATATTCAGAAACTGTCTGGAAGGCTACATTGTATGAACTAGACTGCACAGATCCATATGTCATTTCCCCCCCTTATTTACAGTGCTCAAACATGAACTTAGTACAACCCCTGTTTTCCTGATTCGACCTGATCTTAGGCCAGCAGAGAAATCCTTTTCCTGGAACATTTTGAATAAAAACTATATCTAAAAAATAATTGATACATATGAATTATTACTATGGCACGTTCTCGCCAGGATTTGGAATCAAGGTACCTCCCAACTTATTTTTTTAAAAATAGGTAAAACCCACAATAAGTTAAAATACTAAACTACAATGAAACATATGATATTAATAGAATAAATTATTTTAAAGTCATTTTAAAACTTGGAACATTATTCTTCCTAATATGTGTAGAACTCATTTTTCTCTGGAATATCATCCAATTTTTATGGAGATGGAAGGAATATGGAAAGGGAAGAAGTGCCTTACCACACTTGCCTAAGTCTTGATATAATAGTTTATATAGCTAAATTTAATTAATATTTCATATTGTACTTCCTCATGTGTAAAGATGGCATTTGAATTGGCTGTATGAGTGGGAATTAAGTCATATTTGTGGCTGTTGTTAAATGACCTATATATGGTGCTCTTCAATATTTTTTTTTACAATAATGCAAAACAGAAGCAATTATCCTGTTTAAATATGACTGATGAAAAACTGCTAATGGAAAACTTCAGTTGATCAATAATTTTCAAAATGGGTTGCTTTGAGTTTTCTGGGCTGTATGGCCATGTTCCAGAAGCATTCTCTCCTGACGTTTTGCCTGCTTCTATGGCAGCCATGCTCAGAGGTTGTGGTGAAATCTGTTGGAAACTAGGCAAGTGGGGTTTATATATACCTGTGAAATGTCCAGGGTGGGAGACAGAACTCTTGTCTGTTTGAAGCAAGTGTGAATGTTGTATTTGGCCAGCTTGATTAGCATTGAGTAATCTTGCAGCTTCAAAGCCTGTCTGCTTCCTGCCTGGGGAATCCTTTGTTGGGAGGTGTTAGCTGGCCCTGATGGTTTCCTGTCTGGAATTTGGCTGCTTGTTTCCTAACCTCCATATGTAACTCCCAGTGATCCAGTGATTCCACCCATGAAAGCCTTCGATAACACAATTCTCAAAATATTCTCTGTATAGGTGTAGAGTCCATAGCATTGCAGGTAATTCATTCAAACTGCAATGTATTTTAAATATATTTGCAGCAGAAAAAAGTCTTCATGTCAGCTATATAAAACTTGATAACATAGCCCAACCAAAAAGAAATTCTTGATGTCTTGGTTTTTAGGCCTTTTCTCGAGATTATTTGGAATACTAATAGGGAAAAAGGGGGTGCCATTTTTGGAATCAGAAGGTGACATATACACAGAAAAAGGGCTAAAATTTGAGGGACCAAAATGTGTGTTGACCAGTGTAATATAATGTCTTATTTTTTACTGGCTGGACGGAATGCTAAGTTCTGGTTTATAGATTTGCCCTAAGCAAAAGTTAGGAGTTACTATAGTCTTTAAAAGGAATATAAAGTCTCTTCTATCGAAGTAATGTAAACAGAAGTTATGTTATACTTTACAAAAATAAGATCTAGCACAATGTATATATTACATCTTATGCCGAATTTCATCGCATAGTAGTTGTTCTGTCGCGTGCTGGGCCTGTAAATAGTTGTCTTTAAAACAGGATGTGCAACCTTTGCCCAACGGGAAGCCTAAAGAGAAGTTCTCAGAGGTTTCCACAACAAACAGTCTTTAGATGGTTTGAGAAGTACAACAAAGTCTTTTATTAATGAACAATCAAACAGAAACTTCTCTTGTCTTCAGTAAAGTTAAGCAAATAATCCCAAGATTTTAGGTAACTGGTGAATTCCTAATCTTGCCCACGAAGGACAGGCAACTGTCTTCAATAACTTCTTTTTTACTTTAAAGGAAAATCCCCTTTTTAACTTCTCCCAGACTGACTGTAAACTTAAACCTAACTGATGTGGGCACCACTACCAGGTTGAACTGCATCTCAAAGCACCGAGTGGACCTACCAGCAAGGCCTGTAGTCTCTTCAGCTGGAGTTCTTTGATCTTTAGGGCTGTTTCCCTGGAAGGTCTTTGGAGACTCTTTTCCTTCTGTTTCTGTTGGGATTCCTGTAACCCTGGAAATTCTCAAAGCTGTGAGGATGCTTCCCTGGAAATTCTTTCCCTGGAGATTCTTAGGAGACTCTTAAAGCTGTTCTCCCCTGGGAATTCTTAAAGGTTGAAGCTTTTGTACAGGGGAAGCTTTACACACGTCCTGTACATTGGCTAACCTAGCTGAGACTAACTAAAAATGACTCCCTTCCCTTCCCAATTGCCCTGAGCAAGGGGCGGGACCAAACTTAATGATGATGGATGGGTGGCTTGCCCTATAACTGCAACCAAAAGAAGCCACCTATCTGCAGAGTCCCTGAAACCTAGGACTGCAAACAAACATTTAATGTAAAGCAAACAAAATTGGAGCTCCTGGTACAGCTGTACCAGAACAATAGTCACACCTTTTATCCCTTTTTTGACAGACTATTACACAGTGAAAAGAAGGGGTATTATGATGTACTTTTTGTAGTCTTTGTGCTTCCTTCTCTACTCTGTGGCCCTCCAGAAGCCTGTGGTATCATTCCCAGTTAGCATATCCCTTGGTTGTTTAATGTATCTGGCTGCTTGTTTCCTAATCTCCATATGTAAGGATCTTGTGTCAATATCTCAGGGCCTGATACAGTAATACTCCAGCGCACCTCCAAACATGGCCATGTGCTTGAACTTTCCTTTGAAGACTCTCTCTGAAGAGAGATGAAGAATGTGATGGTGATATTGGAACCTCCCCTTGTTCAAGCAGAAAACTTCTCATGCCCTGGGGCCATGTGGCAAGGATCCTGATGAAGTTTTATTTGCTGGCAATTTTAATTTATTGTGATTGTATTTTCATTTTAATTGGAAGATTAATTTGAAAATTTGTATTCTGAAAGTAATGTAAGAAATACTAGCCAGATAATAGGTTGCCGTATTACAGAACTGTGTTTTCTCAGCTTTTTGGGCTGCAATTAGCCACATATCATCTTGAGTCTTGCCTAGGAGAACTGTATCCTATCTTTTGGTTAACACTGTGAAGTACTTTTAGGCAGAACAGCATAGAGGATTTAGTCAGGATGAAAAGAGCACCACACTGATAAGATTGCTAGCAGCAGATAATGGCTCTTCTACAGTTGATCATGCAAGAATATGCCATCTGCTCTAGAGTCAGAATTATCTCTCTGCCAAAAAAAAGTGACTCTTAAGGCTTTTTACTGCAATAAATGTTACAAAATCTAAACTCATTTGTGTAGAATCCTTGCAAGGCACATGGTAGTATGAATCTAAAGCAGAGATTATATATGCAGGCAGTCCCTAAATTACAATCATCCAACTTACAGAAAAATTTACTTACAGAAATTACTAATTAAACAGGGAACATCAGGCAAAAATGTGTAAGCATACAGGTGAAGCTACATGTTTATATTTATATTTTATAAACATAACAATGTTATAGTTTGCATTTTCCGTGCTGACAAAGCATAATAGAGTAATTTTATCCCTAAAAGAAATAGTTTATGCCAGTTTTCTGGGGCTATTTTTTAAAAAGCAGGACATTATGAAAGAAGGGCATACACAGGTCTTTCTAGCTATTGAGTTCCAAAGTGTAGGCATTTTACATAGATCTTCGTTAGATTAGCAGGAATTTAGGTTTGTGTAGCAATTCTAGACTGTTTTGAGATTATTACATTGGTAACTAGTCAAGCTGGTACAAGACTTATGTAATATTGAACATGGGTTCCAGTTAGAATTTCCATTTGCACATTTTGCACCAATTTCCATTTTCAAATGCTTTTTTTTTTCAATAATCCAGGCTGACTGGAATTGGCTTTCATGTGATGATGAGCATACCCACCCTTTTAGCAAATTAGTTTAAGGTAAACAAAACTTTTCTATCCACACCTGTGACTTATTTATCCAGGAGCATGCAGAGTGCAACAATAGCTAAATGTTTTATGTTTTATATTACCTATCCAGTGGCCAAAAGTACTTTTACTAATATTGTGTCAATTTTTCTCACTTAGGCTGTTAGTGATCCCAGGGCATATTGCTCGATCTGAACTACAAATGTTCCTTCTCCCTAGTCACAAAGCATTGGCTCTGAACCACAAACATTCCTTCTCTCACCTATAATAAGTAGTGACTAGAGTTATAGAGCTATAAACATTTCAAAGAACCTTAAGACACAACTCACAAAGGACATGGAAAGAGCTGGAGTAATAAGACTAAAAGATTGGATAAATAAAGTCTCTACAAAAGAAGACATAATAGAAATATTTAAACAGAGCAGAATATCTTGGTATAATGTACTACAATTGGATTCATGGAATACAACAACACGGTAAATACATACAATTAACAACATTTGAACAATTAATACAATTAAAGCAGACAGGTACTGATAAAGTAACAAAATGATTAATAAGTAAAATTTATAAAATGATAGAAAGTGATTCAGTACAATTCGGAACAAAAAGTTAAATGGGAAAGGGACTTAGGAATCAATATTACAGAAGAGGAATGGTTAAAAAATTGGAAACAAAGAATTATGAAAAATATGTCAGAATTAAAGAGAGGTGCAATAAGGAAAGTGGGACTTACATACATTTATGGTGGGAGTGTGAAAAAATAAAAAATGGGTTAAAGTATTTGTTGGAATTAATAACATACTATCGATTAATCTACAAAATAAATCTGAACATAGCACTTCTATTAAATTATGGAGGAAGAAGATTAAAATTGCAAAAGAAAGAATTAAGAGTGATTTTTGTTACTACTTTAAGATTAATTATAGCCAAAAATGGAAAGAAAATCATGATTACGAAATTGATGATTGGTACAAAGATGTGTGGAGCATCACAATAAACAATGGACTAACTTGTGAAATAAAATGTAAAAAGGAATTAATTAAAATAAATGATTTTGAGGTAATATGAGGAAAGTTCTTAGTATATATATTTATCAAAGAAAAGGGAATAAAACCAAATGAACATACACTAGCATTTTGAAGAAGATTATAAGATATAAGAATAATAAGTCAATATAAGAATAATTAATATTAAGGATGGACATATGTCCCATGTATGGTGGATGCACGTAGAGATTGCATGTATAAAAATATATGATTATTTGTTTTACCGATTTATTGCATGTTTTGTGTTAATTTTTGTTGTGTGTGATTTGTATTATGTATTTATTTTTAAATTTTAAGTATAGTCAGTAGCACTTCAAAATCAAGTACTATTTGAAGAATATGGGGAAAACGTTTGCTCATTTACATTCAGAATTTTAGTTATGTATTTTTGATCCACCTTCTACTCTGAAGGAAGATATAACAGAGCGTTCTTTGTGCATCTACACATTAAGTACCCCTTATACTAAACGCTTGGGACCAGAAGTGTTTTAGATTTTGGAATACCTGTAAATGCATATATGTACATAATAATATGTCTTTGAGATGGGACCCAAGTCTGAACATGAAATTTATGTATGCTTTACATACAGAGTCTTTCAAAAAAGATGGAATTGATTTGAAATAGCTATATCTGCAATCCCAAAATGCCCATGAATGAAACCTTTACCACTTTCAAGGAATGGGCATAGATTTTAAAATGCTTATTGTTAGATGCCTCTCTCAGTGCACAAACAACTCCTAGCCTTGGTCATTAGCAGGATAGCGATCCTGCAACATAAGGCTTTTGTGTTCTTTGCTCAGCAAGACTGAACCTGTAATTGCAGTGCAGTGTGAGCACCAATGGCATTTTGGTATTGATCCACTAATACCAAAGAACATTCGTCATTTATACCAATAATTTGAGGAAATAGGTTGTTTGTTCTCCAACCGGCGAAATCACCAGACAACACCATGTTGTGGGTTAACTATATGTTACCAATCAATCTGTGTAATCATCTAATTCAATTTACGATTCAACATGAACTTGAACATGAGCTTGAACTTGAATTTGCTATTAATCAGATGAGGTGGTGGCCCCGCATGACCATGTCATCCTCCGACAAGGGCAAGACACTATAATTCCTGGATGCAACCTACATGTTGCTCCCATGGGGATTCTTCAGGGAATGGATGGAGACTGTAGCGTACTCCCCCTTCCTGTGGTTCACATGCATGTGCCTGCCATATATTTTGCCGCCTACTTAAGACCCCCCTGAACCCAATCAGCCCAAATTGCCCAGTGTAGGGTATGCGGAAAAAAAACCAGAACATGGGAGGGGGGGGGGATTCCTACCTGGCCCCTAATGGTAACCCTTGACAAGTACACTGTCAAGTGGTGGGTTGGTGGGTCAATTTCTTTGGTCCAAGTGATGTGAGCTAAACTCACCTCGCCTTGGCCCCACCCACAACAAGGCCCGGCTGGGAGTCTTTGTCTTCCCTTCACTGGAAGGGAGCAAAGCGCTTCCTCGCCTCCATGCTGGGGGTGGGAAAGGTGTCATATAAAGGGAAGAGCACAGGGTGATCACACAGTTTAAAGGAAATGAATTTAAGAGTGTTTTCTGTGTCACCTGCAGAAGTCTACTTATCGTGCCAGCCAACAACTTGCTGGACACGCCAGATTCATATGACTGTCTGGCGTTTTGGTATTGCTCCACTAATCATGAGTGGATCAATACCATTTAATCATGAGCCATCCCAGTTGCAACTGGTATGCATGGGTGACAAAGGAAATTGTGAAGAAACCAGTGGCTGTTGGAGTGATGAGAGAGGCATCTAGCAGTAATCATTTCAGGTGGTAAGGGTTTCATTTCTGGGTGGTTCGTGATTGCAGAGATATAGTAATTTCAAATCAGGTCCATCTTTTTTAAGCTCCCTGTAATATTATACACAGTCTGAAGGTAGTTTTATGCATTATTTTTAGTAATTTTGTGAAGGTAGCACTAAACCATGAGGAAGCAGGGATGTCACTATCTTAGCAAGCCATGTGGACAATTTTGAAGTTTGGGATAAGGGGTGCTCAATCAGTATTTCCGCTGGGAAGAAATGGTTAAATGCAAAGGATTGTATTACCAGCAAGGTCCTGCAAAACAAAGTGTCTCTAATAATAATAATAATAATAATAATAATAATAATAATAATAATAATCTTTATGTATACCCCGCCACCATCTCCCCAAGGGACTCGGAGTGGCTTACATGAGGCTAAGCCCAACAACACATCAAAAACAAGCAATAATAAAAACAACAAGCAATAAACAAAAATAAACAATACAGTTAATATAACTCACAGGTAGGCAATAACACAAGAATTTAAAAAAACTATGTCTGGGCCAGATGTAATAGTTAAAACTTTAAAAATAAATGCTGGACATGAACAGAGGATGTTCATGTCCAGGAGGGTTTCAAACTAAAAGTAGAGAACAACCCAACAGGTAATTAAAGTGCTTCTCAGGATATTTTGCAGGGAATTATTTCCTTTATTCAGGGAAGGCACATGTTTTCAGGCTCCTTCTAAAGACTGCCAATGTGGGGGCTTGTCTGATATCCTTGGGGAGTGAGTTCCAGAGTCGGGGGGCAACCATGGAGAAGGCCCTCTCCCTCGTCCCCACCAATCGCGCCTGTGAGGGAGGTGGGAGCAAGAGCAAGGCGTCCCCAGATGAACGAAGAGATTGTGTGGGTTCATACACAGTAATCCAGTCACGCAGGTAGACGGGTCCCAAACCGTTCTTGCCCCATGCTTGTAGCCAGTTATAGATTAATGCAAATCTTGGAAAGATCCTAGTGCCTCCAAGACATATTTAACCTTTGCATGTTAAGTCCCCAAGTATGAAAAGTTTGGGAGGCCACTTCAGTGTAACTTTTTTAACAAACTTAGATAATAGTCCATAAGGCAATAGGATTGCCCAAATATAGTGTAATTATGTCAATATTGTATACAAATATTTATATTAGCTCTCTATATTTTAATATGAGAAGCTTTTAAATATTTGAAAGTTGTTGCCTAATTTTCTGAGTGTTTTGTTGCTGTCATACCATGCTTTTGAAATGATGAGGAATTGCACAGAAAAAGAGTACTAGGGATCATATCTTTAAAACTGTCTTCCATTTTATTACTCACATTTTGTAATGTTAGGCTACTCAGTGTTCTTAAATTATACATAGAATGCTTTTATCATTCCTTTTTGTTTAGGCTGCGAAGAAAAACATGGAGTAATTTCCCCTGTGGGCTAATGTGTAGACTTGATTCTGAAGTGAGGTGGAAATAAATTTAACTATACAAATTTAAATTGTTCTTAATATCTCTTTTGGGAAGGCAAGTATCATGAGTAACATGGACTACTAAGCTTTGTCTTAACATATTAAAAAATCTTTAGCCATGATAAAAATCTGATATCTCACAGAAATATCAGAGTCAAACTTCTTTATTTCTGGGAGAGGAAAACAATGTGTCAGGATTTGAAAGGGCTGGGGGAAGAGAAGCAGAGAGAAGATATCCTCCCTGATTCTGATACAAATCAGAAGCATCAGCTGCAAAATCAGAAAAGCAATCTACAAATACAGGATAGGTATCCCTTATCCAAATTTTTGGGACCAGAAATATTTTGAATTTTGGAATATTTGTTTCTGTAATATGTGTACATAATGCAGTATCTTGGTGGTGAAACTCAAAGTCTAAACACAAAATTCATTTATGTTTTACATACACCATATATATATATATATATATATATATATATATATATATATATTCTCAGTCACCCATATGGACCATTTTGCATTTCAGAGTATTCTGGATTTCAGTTAAGGAAAATTCCATTTGTATGTCTTCTATAGTGAGACAAATTGTAACTCAGAAAATCCATTAATGTGAATATTAAAACATCAAATGTACTCTCATAGAAAGGGCCGAGAAGGATGTCATGCTAAATAATGTCATTGGGGAACAGTTAGAGATAGAATCTGTTGTCAAGACAGGGCCAGATGCTAGTACAGCTAAATGTGTGTCAGGAATGTAAAACTATCAAGAAAAACCAAGATTATAGGAGAGTTGTTTCCAGCAGTTCCTACTGTCACTGACAGCACTTATCAAGACGTTACTAGTTTTCCACCTGTAAGGGCCCCATCTCCTGCTCTTAAGAAGGACCCCCTGAAGACTATCTAGTTGCCACATCACTATTTCACTCAATGTAACCAAGGCCACTTTGTCAGTATATTGTTTTATATGATGTGAAAATTGCTTATAAACTGTGTGGTTAAGTAATTCATGACTTTATAATACATAGAGTTGTAATGTATTGCTAGAGTGTAACTTTAGAAGGTTCCTGTGCTGACCAAATGAAAGAGAGCTGATAAGATTGGGATGTGCTTCGGGGTGCCAAGATGTGAGTGGACATGATTGACAATGCTCTTGTGTGTGTGTGTGTGTGTGTGTGTGTGTGTAGTGTAAATATCAATAAAGATAAGTGCTGCTTTGGAAAGTGAATTGAAGGAGTCAGATGATTTTTCAACTTTGTGCCTTCAGGCAGATGCTTGAAACGTCGAAGCAGATCGAGATAAGGAAGGTAATTGATCTCAACCAATACTCTTCTACACTGCCCTGTGTCCCAGGATCTGATCCCAGATTATCTGCTTTAAACTGGATTATATGAATATCTACTGCCAGATAATCTGGGATAAGAAGATAATCTGGGATCAGATCCTGGGATATAGGGACAGTGTGGAAGGGGCCCAAGTAACCTAGTGATGAAACTTGCCCTATTCCCACCTCTACCCTGCAGAAATATTTCCTCCCTTTGCTGGGGGAAATCAGTATCCTATACACGTGCACATACAAAGCAAAGGCATGTGAGGAGAGTGTGAAAAAGAGATCTTTTAAATAAAGCTCATAATCTAAAGAAGCAATCTTAATAAAAGAGTATCTTGGAAGAACCTTCTTGCAATCATTACTTAGGAGTAGTTAGAGGGTTACTAAACATCTTAAATCATATTCAGCTACCTTAAAGTGAGTAGCTGAACATTCCAATTCTATGCAAGATGAGATAATGGGTGCTCTGGTTCTTGGATGTTCAAGGGAGGCAAGGAGTCTGGATTCCTTTGCCCAACCTACAACCAAGTATGCTTAGGGATGAGGAAGTCTATGCCTTCTCACCTCTCCATCAGTCCCAAAAAGATCTAACTTTTTCACCTTCAACCATAATCATGCCACACAATCAAAAGAAACCCTTCATCAGTCCCCTCTCCAAAGCCTGTTTTCAATGTGGTTGACAAGTGATGCATTAGATGTTATGTTTCGCTTGTTTCAAAACTGACTTTTAGGCTTTTGAATACATATTTAATCAGAGTTGGGTTATTTTTATTTTGAGTTCTACATTTTTCTTTTATATTAGAACCCCATAGTACATCAATTTTGAGTATAAGGTACATACATATACACCATCACTAAATTCAGCAACGGAGCACAATCAGTATGCTTAAGCACATTGGCATGGAGAAGGTGTGGAGGCTGCTAAGACGGTTGAGCAATGACCCCTCACAAACTAATACCCATGCCAATATAAAGGCAGATCAGATAGCACACCAACTATTGAAGAATGGGAAACCCAACCTTGCCACCAAAGTAGGAAAGAAACCAATAGCCAGACAACCAGATATTGAGAACAACAACCTTCATGAACCTTTTACTTCTACTGAATTGGACATGGCTCTCAATAAATGTAAAAATGGCAAAGCAGCTGGTCTGGATGATCTACAAATGGAACAAATCAAGAACTTTGGTCCAAAAGCAAGGTGCTGGTTGCTGGAGCTGATAAACAACTGCACTGATCCTGTCAGATCACCAAAATCTGGAGGAAAGCAAGAGTCATAGCCATCTTGAAACCAGGCAAAGACCGTAACGATCCACAAAGCTATAGACCAATCTCCTGTAGTGCCACCTTTACAAAGATCTGGAGAGACATATTTTGCATAGAATTATGGAAAAAATAGACCCATGTCTGATTCCACAGCAAGCTGGCTTCAGGAAAGGCAAAAGCTGCACATCACAAGTGCTGAACCTGACTCAGCACATAGAAGATGGCTTTGAAAGGCAGCAGATCACAGGAACTGTCTTCATAGACCTGTCAGCAGCCTATGATACTGTCAACCACCGCCTCCTCCTGAAAAAAATGTATAATATCAAAAAGGACTACCACCTCACCCGCCTCATAGGAAACCTGCTACAAAACAGAGCTTTGTTGTTGAGTTCAGAGAAGCAGATAGCGGAAACAGAAGAACGGCCTGCCCCAGGGGAGCATGCTTGCTCCATCCATGTTCAACATTTACACAAATGACCAGCCACTGCCAGAATGGACAGAGAGTTTCATCTATGCAGATGATCGTGCCATTACTGCTCAAGCAGGGATCTTTGAGATGGTTGAACAGAAGCTCTCCAAAGCGCTAGGTGCTCTTACTGCCTATTACAGGAAAAACCAGCTGATCCCTAATCCATCTAAAACACAGACACGTGCTTTTCACCTCAAGAACAGACAAGCATCCTGAGCTCTGAGGATTACCTGGGACAGAATCCCACTGGAGCACTGCAGCACACCCAAATATCTGGGAGTCACTCTGGACCGTGCCCTGACCTACAAGAAGCACTGCCTGAATATCAAGCAAAAAGTGGGTGCTAGAAATAATATCATAGGAAAGCTGACTGGCACAACCTGAGGATCACAACCAGACACAGTGAAGACATCTGCCCTTGCGCTATGCTACTCTGCTGTTGAGTATACATGCCCAGTGTGGAACACATCTCACCACGCAGTAGATGTGGCTCTTAATGAAAATGCCGCATTATCACAGGGTGTCTGCGCCCTACACCACTGGAGAAATTACACTGTTTAGCCGGTATTGCACACCTGACATCCACCGGGAAGTAGCAACCAATAGTGAAAGAGCCAAGGCAGTGACATCTCCAGCTCATCCCCTGTTTGGATATCAGCCATCACGTCAACAACTTAAATCAAGAAATAAGATCTACAGAGACACTTGCTGGAACACCTCAGCAAGCGGGAGTCCAAAAGTGGCAGGCTCAAACCCAGAACCTCAACCAATGGCTAATACCAAATGAGAGACTCCCCCCTTTGCACACAGAAAACTGGAAGATTTGGAAGGCGCTGAACAGATTGCACTCTGGCATCACGAGATGCAGAGCCAACCTGAAGAAATGGGGCTACAAAGGGCTACAAAGTGGAATCCACAACATGCGAGTGTGGAGAAGAGCAAACTACAGACCACCTGCTGCAATGCAACCTGAGCCCTGCCACATGCACAATGGAGGACCTTCTTGCAGCAACACCAGAGGCACTCCAAGTAGCCAGCTACTGGTCAAAGGACATTTCATCAACTACCAAACTTGCAAACTTTGTGTTTTGTTTGTTTGTTTGTTAAAAAATACAATGCAATGCAAGAATCTGCGAACCCCATCCCCTTCAAGATGAACTGAACCACCTCAACTGGGCTCTACAGGCCAATGGATACTCCACCTCAGACATAAGAAGAGCTGCAAGACCGAGAACAAGCCACGAGAGTCAAGACAAAGACCCACCCAGAGGAAAAGTGTTCTTGCCATACATCAAGGGAACCTCTGACCGCATAGGGAAGCTGATGAGGAAACACAACATATAAACTATCTACAGACCCACCAAGAAAATTCAACAAATGCTACGTTCAGCAAAGGACAAGAGGGATCCTCTCACTTCTGCAGGAGTCTACCGTGTACCATGCAGCTGTGGACAAGTCTACATAGGGACCACCAAACGCAGCGCCCAAACACAAATCAAGGAACATGAAAGGCACTGCAGACTACTTCAACCAGAGAAATCAGCCATAGCAGAGCACCTGATGAACCAACCTGGACACAGCATTTTATTTGAGAACACAGAAATGCTGGACCACTCTCACAACCACCATGTCAGACTACACAGAGAAGCCATTGAAATACACAAGCATGTGGACAATTTCAACAGAAAGGAGGAAACCATGAAAATGAACAAAATCTGGCTACCAGTATTAAAGAACTCTAAAATTGCAACAGCACAACAGAGAGGAAGCAGGCAGGGACATCTAATTACCTCTCAACAAAAGTTTGCCCCAAGCACAGTCAGGCCATTGTATGCTAATCAAGGTGGTCAGTTGAAACATTCACACCTAGCTCCAGCAGAGAAGAGTCCTTTGTCTCACCCTGGTCATTTCACAGATATGTAAACCCTTTTGTCTAGTTCCAACAGACCTCACTACCTCTGAGGATGCTTGCCATAGATGCAGACGAAACATCAGGAGAGAATGCCTCTAGACCATAGCCATATAGCCCAAAAAACCTACAACAACCCTGCAATGCAACTGTTTGGTCTGCCCCTGACACGATAAATAAATAAGAACATTGAAATTGTGCAAGGCACACATGTGTTTAATTGGGTATTGAATTATATCCAGACATTCCAATCATTTAAAGTATGGAAGAAATTCTGCAATCTTTCAGATGTTGGACTGCAACTTCCAGTAGCCATAATCAATATAGCTAGTATGAGCAATGCTAGGAGTTGCAACCTAACCATATCTGGAAGGCAGAGCAATTCTCATCCCTAATTCAAGATACAATCAATCTGTTCCAACTGAGTTTAACTGGGCTCTCTTGTTTAAATTCCTATTAAGGCTCATTTATGCCAGTAGGGTTTTGCAAGGATCCCAGCAACTGTTGGGTGCTAGATCAAAAGTGGGAATTACGTTGCCTATCAGATACAACTCACATCATTCCTCACCATTGACTATCCTGGTTTGGTCTTCTTGGAGTTTCAACTGGAGAACCATATTAATAGTTCAGCTTCTGCTCATGCAAGATTAGGAGGCTGCATGGAATTGAGGCTACCATTAAAAAAACTCTGCATAGCCAGGCTCTTTGCCTAGAGAAATCAACTGTAAGTGCTGTCTGTTTGATATTAAAGTGCAAGTGGATTTCTAGGGAGAAAGAGATTCCCTGCATATTATATATAGTATTATAATAGCTGGAGTTGATAGACTTAGCTAAACAAAAGCTAGTCATTTTCAAGTGTTATCAAAACAAAAGCTAGTCATTTTTAAGTGGGTTGTATCTAATGGAGGCACAGAGGTGGCCCTAGGTAGTTTTCAACGGTAAGCAAACAGTATTTTGCCCCCCCCCCCCAACCATTGACATATATTTTCTGTTCGTCATGGGAGTTCTGTGTGCAATATTTGGTTCAATTCCATCATTGGGGGAGTTCAGAATGCTCTTTGATTTTAGGTGAACTATACATCCCAGTAACTACAACTCGCATATTTCAAGATCTGTTTTCCCCCAAGAGTGCCTCAAGAGCGTCCCTGGGCAAAATCAACTATACTGCGAATGCTGACTTTGTGTAATGGGTTGAGCCGCCCCTGTGGAGGCAGTCCTATCAGTGGAATTTGCAGATCTGATCGAATAGATTCTCCATCTACCAGAGGTTAAAGAAACTCTGGAGCATATTTGAGATTATTTTGGATTATAGTTTCAGTTTTAATGTGAAAGGAGAAGAGAGAAAGAACTGTCATGTGAGGAGACATCTGTACAAATTAATTAAGGTATTTTTTTATCGTGTCAGAAGTGACTTGAGAAATTGCAAGTCACTTCTGGTGTGAGAGAATTGACCGTCTGCAGGGACATTGCCCAGGGGACGCCCAGATGTTTTACTATCCTGTGGGAGGCTCCTCTCGTGTCCCCGCATGGGAAGCTGGAGCTGACAGAGGAAGCTCATTTCATCTCACAGATTTGAACCACTGTCCTTCAGGTCAGCAGTTCAGCCTCCACAAGGATTTAACCCATTTTGCCACCATGGCTCCTAATTTAGATATAATCAAACATACTATAATATAATTTCAGAAAAAGACACAATAAAGATATTAGCAATTGTTTCTATTATTTTAATTTTGATTTAACCTAATATAAATAATTACTAATAGCTTTATTGTGTCTTTTTCTGAAAAAGTTGTCAAGCAATTTTGGTATTGCTACTCATATGTACTATTGTTTCATAGTAATGTAGTCATTATAGTTTATTTTACATCATGATCAAACATTCTAACCTTTAGTGCTGAAATCTGAGCCATGCCACAAAATATACTGTGTCAGATTATCTTGGCCTTTTTTTCATGTGAGTAAGCTTTTGTTTATTTGTATATGCAGGTAATATATGCATTGAACACAAAGAATGATGAACATGAAGCTGCTATTCAAGCCCTTAAAGATGCCCATGAGGAGGAAATCCAACAAATTATTGCAGAAACGAGAGAAAAGATCCTTCAGTATAAAGGCAAAGTTTCTGAAGAAGTGGATCTGAAAAGAAAGATCCAAGTATTAGAAGAGTCATTGGAAGATCATAAAAAGATGAAGCATCAAGCTTTAACTGAATTTGAAGCTTATAAGGATAGAGTTGAGGATATGCAACTTTGTGCAGAAGCTCAGCATGTTCAGCGTGTGGTAACTATGTCACGGGAAGTAGAAGAAATAAGAAAAAAGTTTGAGGAGCGATTGAGAAATTTTATACAATTACAAGTACAGTTTGAAAAGGATAAACGCTCAGCACTTGAAGAACTGAGAGCTGCACACAGACTGGAGGTCCAAGAACTTATGAAAACCCACCAGAATCAGAATGCTACTTTAAGTAAGGGACAGGAAAAGTTAGAAGAATTGCACAGGCGGGATGTGGAAGAATTGAATGCCAAAGTTGAAGAGCTAAGATTGGAAAGAAAAAAGCTCATTGAGGATTATGAAGGTAAACTCAGTAAAGCTCAGTCTTTCTATGAACATGAACTTGATACCATGAAAAGATCACAACTGTTTACAGCTGAAAGCCTGAAATCTTGTAAAGAGAAAGAGATGGAACTAAGAAGGGAATTTCAAAATCAAGAATCTGTTTTGCGAAAAAACCTAGGGAAGCTTAAGACTGAATTGCAGATGGTACAGGATGAAGCAGGCAGTCTACGAGAAAAATGCCAGAAGCTTCAAGTAGCGCTAAGTACAGCTGAAAACAATGTACAGGTGAGCTAAGACTTGTTATTCTTTGTTTAGAATACATTTTTGTTCTTAGAAGTTTAATTGTATTGAAGTGCATCAAACTATGCAAACATTGTCTCAGTTAAAATAGGGCCACTTAATTAATGGCTGAATGGTAAGTCAGCATATCAGTTATTCTTGTTTATTCAATGGGTCGATTCTAGTGGAGTCTGATAATAAAATACACCTTAACAAACTTTCTTGATGAATCACTTCTTGAATATTGAGTTTCAGGGCCATTTGGAGGTTAAGCATTTGCTACACATAAACTGTTTCCACGTAGGAAGAAGTTGTAAAAAATATTTGTATATATGCATAGGGGATTTTATTTGTTATATTGTATATGTAGAGCTCATATTTTTTTTGTTCTGACTGCCCTTGATTACTTGATATGGCAACAGTATTTTAGCCCCACCTATTTGATGTCGTGATCTCTACATGAGCCACAGTGATAGATGTGTTTAATTCACCATGATTTTAAACGACCACATTTTCCCCTTGCATATTAAAAGCAGAAATCGCTTTCATTCAAAACAGCACTGAACACCCCGCCCCATGTTCCGATACTGTTATAGTGTTGTTGTGTGCCTTTAAATTGTTTCTGATTTATGGTAACCTTAATGTGAATCTGTCACAGAGTTTTCCTTGAAAGATTTGTTCTGAAGGGGTTTGACTTTGCCTTTCTCTGAGCCTGGTCAAAGTCACCCAGGGGTGTTCCATGACTGGTGAACCCTAATCTCATAGTTGAATGCTCATCTCTTACTATAACTTAGAAAAACAAAAATAAAGCACTTTTTTCAAAATTTTATATTTATTGGGCTCCATCTAGTATCATGCAGTCTTTCTTTTGCTCTCCCATCCTACCCTTCTGAATATACACCCCAAATATGTGAGAATCTCAAATCCTTTTAAACGTTCATTCCACCAGTAGTTTCAAGTTTGCTGGCAAATATAAAATATTGACTATAGTTGACTGTATTTTCATAGCTTCCTGAATCATGCTATGTACTTTTGAAATCTCTTCTTCTATAATCCTAACTTGAAATTGCATTCTTACTTTCTCCCCATTCATATAGATTGCCTCATTAATTCTGCTGTTATGTGAAGTTCTTGTGTGACACTGTCATAAATGTTATCTGCTTTGAGTCTCCTTTGT
Source organism: Anolis sagrei (assembly GCF_037176765.1). Taxonomy (NCBI): domain Eukaryota; kingdom Metazoa; phylum Chordata; class Lepidosauria; order Squamata; family Anolidae; genus Anolis; species Anolis sagrei. The sequence goes on from NC_090021.1 coordinate 88,806,568, forward strand.
GGAGAGAAAAAGTGGGGTGTAACCATAATAATCATCAGCATCAAAAATATTTTTCGAATTGCTTGCTGCTTGAGAATTTTAAACTGGTTGGCCTGTATAGGTCTTTTTGCTGCTAATAAGAGGAATGTGTTGCTTGTTTTAAATTTTATATCATTGCATGGCTTACTTGAGTAACTTTCTAGAATACTAAGTCTTCCTGTGAATTTGGCATACATTGCTGTGCTAAATAATGCCATCATTAATGTTGAATACAATTGCATTTTCACTCCTCTGTCTTCATTCATTTTAAGCACTTATCAATTTTCTATGACTGTCATCTAACATAGCTTAAGGCTTTGAAAAAAGAATAAAAATTGTGTATTGTGCATGCATAATAAATGACACTGATTTGCATTCAACAGCAGATAGCTTAGTCATTCATTTCTCTTTTTTGCTTTTAAGCTGCTTTTTGAATTGACACATTTTCTTTAATAATAGTTTTTGGATCAAGAACTTAATATCTTCTCTAATTGAACTACATCTTTATTTGCCATTTTAAATTAACCTTTTTTTGTTATACCACAATTCCGTGATGACTAGTATTTTTGGAACATTTTACTTGTTGGAATGGTTGTAGAATTTTTAAAGCACCCTCACTTTGAGATTAAATGGGACAGGATCTTTTGTCGATAGTGGAAAGGTTATTTATTATTATTATTATTATTTGCACTTATTTACCGCCACTCTCAGCCCGAAGGCGACTCGTGGCGGTGTACAAAACATAGAACATACAGACAACAGTTACAGTAAGTCAAAAAACACACGTCTTACTAACACACATCCCATTAAACTAAAAATCCGCTTCGTCTTGTTTGGGTCATAATCAATCTCATCGTCATAGTCCATTCCGGTGGTCATTCCAAAGCATAGCACTTAATTGAAGGCCTTTTCGAAGAGCCAGGTTTTTAGGCCCCTACGAAAGGCCATGAGGGAGGGCGCCTGTCTAATTTCAGCAGGGAGGGAGTTCCACAGCCGGGGGGCCACCACCGAGAAGGCCCGCTCTCTGGTCCCCGCCAAGCGTGCCTGAGAGGCAGGCGGGACCGAGAGAAGGGCCTCCCCGGATGATCTCAAGGTCCTCGTGGGCTCGTAGGCCGAGATGCGGTACTCAAGGTATTTTGGGCCGGAACCGTTTAGGGCTTTGTAGGTTAGCACCAGCACCTTGAATTGGGCCCGGTAGCTAATCGGCAGCCAGTGGAGCTGGGACAGCAAGGGCGTTGTGCGCTCCCTGCGTCCCGCTCCGGTTAACAACATGGCTGCCGCGCGCTGGACTAGCTGAAGCTTCCGGGCCGTCTTCAAGGGCAGCCCCACGTAGAGAGCGTTGCAGTAGTCGAGGCGGGATGTGACCAAAGCGTGTACTACCGTGGCCAAGTCAGACTTCCCAAGATACGGGCGCAGCTGGCGCACGAGCCGAAGCTGTGGAAATGCTCCCCTGGCCACCGCCGAAACCTGGGGATCCAGGCTCAGCGATGAGTCCAGGGTCACACCCAAGCTGCGAACCTGTGCCTTCAAGGGGAGTGCGACCCCGTCCAGCACAGGCTGTAACCCTATACCCTGTTCGGCCTTGCGACTGACCAGGAGTACCTCTGTCTTGTCTGGATTTAATTTCAGTTTGTTCGCCCTCATCCAGACCGTCACAGCAGCCAGGCACCGGTTCAGGACTTCGACAGCCTCCTTAGTAGCAGGTGGGAAGGAGTGACAGAGTTGGACGTCATCTGCGTACAGGTGACACCGCACCCCGAAACTCCGGATGATCTCACCCAGCGGCTTCATGTAGATGTTAAACAGCATGGGGGACAGTATGGAGCCCTGAGGAACACCACAAGTCAAAGGCTGTGGCGTTGAACAGGAGTCCCCCAATAACACCTTCTGGGTGCGACCCTCCAGAAATGACTGGAGCCACCGCAAAGCGGTGCCCCCAAGGCCCATCTCTGCAAGGCATCCCAGAAGAATACCGTGGTCGACGGTATCGAAGGCCGCTGAGAGGTCCAGAAGCACCAACAGGGACACACTCCCCCTGTCTAGCTCCCGGCGGAGATCATCCACTAAGGCGACCAAGACCGTCTCGGTACCATGTCCCGGTCTGAAGCCAGACTGTGCCGGATCCAGATAATCCGTGTCTCTCAAGAATACCTGGAGTTGTGAGGCCACCACGCTTTCCATGACTTTGCCCAAGAAGGGAAGATTGGAAACAGGCCGAAAGTTGTCAAATTTAGTGGGGTCCAGTGATGGTTTCTTCAACAGCGGCTTTATAATAGCCTGTTTTAGGCTCGCTGGAATCGTGCCTTCCCGAAGGGAGGCATTAACCACCACCGTTACCCACTCAGCCAATCCCCCTCTGGCCTCTTTCAGAAGCCAGGATGTTCTGGAATATTTTTTGCAAACACTTGTTTCCCCTTCATCCTCAGAGAGATTGTTGGAAATATTCTTTTCAGATGCTTTTTATGTTTCCTGATCCTTAAATTAATTGTTCATAATGCAACTTTTAAATGTATCTGTTAGATTCGATTTTAATTTTTTAACACACGTTGACTCATATGTCCTTACTGATTGAAGGCTTTGATCAGTCCAGATGTTTGCTTTAGTGAGCGTTCCAGACCAACCAGAAGGCAGAACTGTAGGCAGCAAGGAGTTATTTATTTATGACATTTCTACCCCGCCTTTCTCCACCCTGGAGGGGACTCAAGGCGGCTTATGCTTAGATGTTCCAGACTTCATCTAACCAGTAAGAATGTGACAGGGTATTTCCAATTACACTTGGCCCTTGGAATTTACAGAGGTTTGATTCCTGGACCCCATGTAGATTCCAAAATCTTTGGATGCCCAAATCACATTGTATACGTTAGAAAAGGCTCAGTAAATTGGTGTCCCTTATCTAAAATAGAAAAATCAAGGTTTACTTTTTGGAATTAAAAAATACTTTAAAACTGGAGATGGCTGATTCCATAGATTCAGAATCCATGTTTTAAGATCTCTAGTAAGCCAAAGCTCATGTTATACTTGATCTTTTCAGACTTTCTCCCAACATGTGCTGGCTATTCATCTGAATTTCTCTGAAGTGATTTCCCACTTTTTTCATTTCTTGTTCATGTCCCTTTTAACTATTTGCTCAGTTGAAAGTTCTTTGGTCATATATCGTGGTTTCTTTAGACACCTCCCATTTTTCCTCCTCATTGGAACTGTTTGAAATTGTGCCTTTAAAATCTCAATGGGGAAAAACAGCCATCCATCATGAATTTACTTCTCTATTAGTATTCTTGACCATGGGAACACACTCAGTATTTCCCTAGCTTTTCTGAAATCAGTTTCTGTACATTATAGAACAGGGATCCCCAAACTAAGGGTCACAGGTTGGATGTGGCCCTCCAAGTTCATTTACCCAGCCCCCACCCTAAACTTTAGACGTAGGGTCGCCCTAAGTCCTGAAACGACTTGAAGGCACACAACAACAACAGTCCTAATAACCTTGACTATCTTACCAGCCAAAAGCAGGCCCACATTTCTCATTGAAATATTGGTAAGTTTATATTGGGTAAAATTGTTCTTCATTTTAAATAATATAGTGTTCTTCCATGGTTTTTGCACTATAAATAAGGTATGTGCTGTATGCATAGGAATTAGTTCATGTTTTTTTCAAACTATAGTCTGGCCCCCCAACACTTTGGGGTAATGTGAACTGGCCTTCTGCTTTAAAAGTTTGAGGATCCCTGGTATGGAATGTGTGACTGACTATGCTTGACTTCACCTTTGCAATGTATAACAAACTTTGGGAGAACGTGGCTACTCCCACCCAAGGATCCACCACTTCAACTCTATTAAACAGGTAACCACTCTTGGTTAGAATCAGAACTAAAATTGCTGATATTTTTGTTGCCTTTTCCACCTTCTGGACAATAAAATTGTGTGCAAGCTTAGTCAACATCAATACTCGGTACCAACATTGGTACTGATCACTATGGTACTAATTTAGATTCATTGTATATCAACATCACTATTATTACAATATTTAGTTGAATTTGTTCAGCTTCATCTGGACTCCATTATAGGCCAGGCATGGGCAAACCTCTGCCCTCCGGGTGTTTTGGACTTCAAGTCCAACAATTTTTAACTGCCAGTTAGGAATTGTGGGAGTTGATGTCCAAAACACCTGAAGGGCTGAAGTTTGCCCATCCTTGCTGTAGTCCCTACCCAGTCACTTTCACCTTCACTTGCCTTGCCTCACCTCATACCCAGACACCTTGGGAACCATCAACAGTCCCAAGAAGACCACTTCCTCCTCCAGCATCATGAAAGCATCAAAATAAATGTAAACATATGATACACATATAAGTGTTGCATCACTATTCATCATTTTGTGTACAAAACAAACATAAGGTGGGGGGGGGATTAACAACCTTTGTTTTATAAACTGGATCATACTTCAATGCTGTAATGCTATCTGTACTAATACATTTCTTTCCTACAACTTCCAATTCTAAAAGCTTTGCTTTGTCCTTTTAATAAATGTTCTCTGCTCTCTTAGGCACTTCAAAAACAACTAGATGACGTCAAAGAAGAGGAAATGTCATTGTTAAGCAAACACAAGGAGGTTGAAAGTGAGCTAGCAGCTGCCAGAGAACGCTTACAGCAACAGGCCACAGACCTTGTACTAAAAGCCAGTATGTGTGTATATGTATTTATATGCTTTCTGTATGATTTACAGAATGTTGGATTTCATATGATGTTTTAATAGAAATTGTATGGCAAGTGTCATACATTTTATGCATAAAGCTCTCTATATTTAAAGAAATATACTGAATGTGAGTTCTGGATCTTGAAACAGGTTTGTTTGCCTATTGTTTTGGAAAAACTCAGACACACAACTAAAAACTTATAGCATAACATTTCTCTTCATACTGGAATTATCTTGCTTACAATTTTTACTTTGCAACATACATGTGAAATGTATTGCAAAATAAATACTATTAAAATCTCATTACAAAATTATACAAAACATTCAATTGACATAATTACTAATTTACTTGAGATGTGCCAGATTAATATCAGAGTTAAGGCAATCTTGAGTGGATTTAAGTTTCACAAAGTCAGAAAACTGGAAACTACTACTAATGCCTTTAAATGCATGCCTTGTGATATCAGTAATGAAGAACAGTTGATATAACTATATAATTAAGGTTTGCCTCTAAAGTTTAGAATGAAAACAGAGATCAAAATCAAAAGTAGAAGTTCTTGTAATAGATTTTCGCCAGAGCTAGTTTTAATACAACCCACACAGGGCCAGTGTGACATAGGTTTTAGGCCTGGTACTTCCAGAAAAAGAAATTGTTTTTTAGGTTTGGAATAAGTAGCTACTTTAGCCAACTTTAAAACATAATTTAAGATCTTGGAGGAATGGGCATGGTTTCTCACCCCTATCTCTTTAGACCAATGAATTCAAGGGTCTTTTTTTTTTTTTTTTTTTGCTATGTACTAGATTTGCAGGTTCGAATCCAGGGAGTCATGCTGGCCACATGACCTTGGAGGTGTCTATGGAAAATACTGGCTCTTTGGCTTAGAAATGGAGATGAGCACCATCCCCCAGAGTCGGACATGACTGGCCTTAATGTCAGGGGAAAACCTTGACCTTTACCTACTAGTTATCCTGTACCTGTTTGGAAGTCCCACTCACCACCTTCTGTTTACCTGGGTTCCTAACTTGTAATCAACAGTGTAATATAAACAGACATATATAACATCAGTACTCTATTTATGCATTCTTAAATATTGGATTTCAGGATATTTTAACATGGGAGAATGAGAAGGCATCTCAATTATATTTTAGGCTGCTTTATTATAATGGATAAACACATACATGCTCACTCTCCTTGGGGCAAAACACATTTTACCACCGGGAAGTTCTTCCTAATATTTACATGGGATCTCTTTTCGTGCAACTTGAATCCATTTTTCTACACTAGTTTCTAGAGCTGCAAGCTCAGTATGACATCCTTTCAGATATTTAAGCATGATTATCATGTCCACTCTCGATCTTCTTTTCTCTAAGCTGAATATACCCAGCTCCCTAACTCGCTCATCATAGGGCTTGGCTTCCAAACCTTTGATCATTTTGATCCCTCATTTTCTGGACATGTTCAATCGTAAATGAGATTTTATGTATGAGATCACAAGGATACCAGTCACTGACAGTCACTATTGCTAGCTGACTATCAGCCATTAGATCAGGATCATCCCGTTTAAGGCCAATTATACCAATGCAAGTACATCTTTTTGACTTCTTCTGTATACACAGAAGACCATTACAGGAAACATACCATCTCCCTACTAAAGCAGCTCTACTGGCTGCTATATGTTTCCGGGCCCAATTCAAAATGCAGGTTACTACTTACAAAGCCCTATATGGTTCAGGTCCAGCCTATTTACGTGACCACATCTCTCCCTATGAACCTGTTCGAGCATTAAGATCTGCTGGGGAGGCCCTCCTCACAGTCTCACCTCTGTCACAAGCATGGTTGGTGGGGATAAAGGAGAGAGCCTTTTCGATTTTTGCCCCCAGGATCTGAAATGCCCTCCCCAGGGAGATTAGGCAAGCTTCCACGCTTTTGACTTTTTGGAAGGAATTGAAAACCTGGCTTTTTTAACAAGCCTTTGACAATGGTTAACACAATATTCAACGGAGGGAGGATTTAAATGGGACTAAGTTTAATAGGATTTTTGCTCTTTTGACCAGACCAGTGGCTGGGATGTTTTAACTGGTTTGCATAATATAACCACCATTTTTTTTACTTATGAATGATGGTTGTCTGTGTCAATTTAACACATTGTTTTAGTTTTATATTGTTTTGTGTCGCTATATTTGTTTATTTAAGTTAATTTAATTGTATATCTTAATAATTATTGTTTATGGTTTGCACTGTTATTTTGTTGTAAGCTGGGGTGGGATACACATTTATTATTATTATTATTATTATTACTACTAATACTATTACACAGATACTTTGGTTACTCGCATATCATTTTCTTTGCCAAACTATTATTGCCTTTATTTTGGCTTAGTGACTTGATGCCTAGAACTAGCTGCCAAGCTGGTATTTTTTACACAGACATCTGGCTTTTTATTCTGCAGAGATATGTTTATACTCTTAATATTCACACTTCAGGGGCTTACATTTTGCAGAACAACCTAATTAACATTGTAATACTGGCTTGTACTGATCTGGTAACTTAGTTTCTTGGTTTAGAAATAATAGGAAACTACAATTAATTGAAGACTTCAGAGTGATAGAAAGAGGGTAGGAAGATTGGAGGGTGAAGGGCAGAGTACATCGGCAAAAGACTCATATATTTTTTGGCTAATGAAGCTATAGTATGACAGTATGAACATAGTTTGTACGTTAAATCATTCTAACAATAGAGATCGGGAATATTACATTTTCTCAGCAAATTGCTTCATTTTTACAGGTCACATTGGAATGCTTCAAGCTACTCAAATGACCCAGGAAGTTACAATAAGGGATTTGGAATCAGAAAAATCTAGATTAAAAGAAAAACTGACCCAGTTGGAAGAAGAAAGAAATCTGTTGCAAAGCAAAACACAAAGTCTAGATGAGAGACAAAGACAGCAAATTTTTGCACTAGAAAAGGTATGAGTAATATTCTTTATGAAATATCAAAATTGTGAGTCAGTACTTATAGGATCCAGTACTGGAATCTGAAGGGAACAGTTCTTTTTCCAGTACTGGCCTCCTGTACATCTCAAAACCTGCCTTGGAAATCTTGCAGTCCTGACATTGGATTCAGTCATTGGTCATAGGAGGTATGTTTCATTGGGATTTGGGGTTTTTTCCAACTTTCCAAATTGTGTTTCTGTTGGTGGCCAATGTAAATAAGGTATAATTGAGGTATGTCCATGCTGGTGTCTTCCAAACCTTGGCAGGTTACACCAGCAGGGCTGCATGCATTAGACATTTCTAACAAGTAGAAGTACTTTTTGATCACTTAGATTCTTTTTTTCTTTTTCAGGGAGGCAGGTAATAATATACATCCAGAGGCCAGTTTTGGCTGCAGGAAGCATTTTTCAGTTACTTGCTTTCAAGTAAAGGTTGTGGATTCACTGGGGGCCATAGAGCCACATAATTACCATCCCTGGTATATGCAATAGAATTGATTATGTGAAATGGAGAGTAATAATAAGATTAGCATATAATAATAATAATATGGATCGTTGATGTTGCAATCCCGGGCAATAGCAGGATTGAAGAGAAACAACTGGAAAAGCTGACACAATATGAGTATTTAAAGATTGAACTACAAAGACTCTGGCACAAGCCAGTCAAGGTGGTCCCAGTGGTGATTAGCGCGCAGGGTGCCTAAAGACTTTGGCCTGCATTTAAACACAATCAGCACTGACAAAATTACCATATACTATCTGCAAAAGGCCACCTTACTGGGATCTGCACACATTATTCGCCAATACATCACACAGTCCTAGACACTTGGGAAGTGTCCGACATGTGATCCAGTACAACAGCCAGCAGAGTGATCTTGTTTGCTGTGAACTCACCTTGTTGTGTTTCAAAGAATAATAACAAATCTTTATTTATATCCTGCTTTTCTCCCTAACGGGGTCCAAAGAGGCTTGCAATATAATGCAATGCAAATCAAAGCACATTTTTATTTATTTACTTCATTTATATCCCGCCTTTCTCACCCTGCAGGGGACTCAAGGCGGCTTACAGACACTAGGAAAATTCAACGCCACATATGAACATAACAATAAAAATATATTCATATTTAACATAAAATACAAGACAAAAATCACACAGAGCATAATGATGTCCAGAAATAAGATATAAATAAAGATTAAACATTAAAAACATTTAAAATCAATTGCACTTATTGTGGAGACTCATCGATTATTATTTTTTTATTTTGCTAAGCTTAGTGCAAATCGACCTTGCTGTCATTCTAGTCAAGGCCGTAGGTGATGTCAGTGATAAACATAAGCCAGTGAGAAAATTAAGAGAAGTCTCCAGAAAATAAGTAAATAAATAAATGTAACAACATATTGCTTCATATTAGCCCAAAGACTGAATTTTGATTGTCACTTGGACTGGCATGACAATAACTTCTGTAGAACCCACCAGATTATGTGACTGTGACATGTTAAAGTATGAGTGAAAAGTTTTTATTTGTTACTTACCAGTTTTCCATTAGATCAAACTTCTTATTATTTTACTGTAAGAGGATGCAACAGATTCCTTTGTATATAGATAAATTCTAAATTTTAACATAAAATAAATTAATAGAATATGCGATGCATTGAAGTGAATGCGGTTTTTAAAATGTTTAAGTTCATTTTTATAATTTTAAAATTGCTGTATTGTTTAAAATAACAGAAAGTAAATGAAGCAAGAGAAACACAACGAGAGTATTATGAGAAGGAGCTGATAAAACTTCAAGCAAGGCTAGAAGGGGAGGCTACGCATCTGAATGAGGCTCATTCAAAGACTTTGGAGGAGTTGGCATGGAAACATCATACTGCTCTTGAGGCAGCACAGGCCAATAGTAACAAAGAGAAAAAGAAATTACAAATGGTAAGAGAACTGTGTAATGTGAAGACCATTCCTGGTTGGGTTATGTAAAGAGATTTTGAATAAAAAAATTATCTTCAGTGTATCTTTAACTGAATTTTTTTTTCACTCAGAGGTTTGGCAAAATTTTAGCTACATGAACTGTTTAATTAAGAAGAGAGAAACTGTATATTTCTGCAATTTGAATTTTTAAAAAATAGGTAGCCCTTAACTCACTTTTCTTGTTGAGTGTAAATAAATAAGAGGCCATTTCTTGCCCTTCCACAATACTTGCTAGAGACGATTGTCAGTCTTACTAGATTTTTGCATTGTTTCCTTTAATGGATGAGTGGGAGAAAGCAAAATTGTCTATGAAACTATAGGTTGGGATTGTTCACAAACTCCTGGCTGCATGTAATGATATGTTGACCTGGCAGTAGTGTTTTAAGTGTTCTGATCATTGAGGGCCAGTTCTCTAAATGTTTAAGGTACATGCTGACAGTAGAAAATAATGGATAAAAAGTTTGGTTTTGCTCACTTGCATGTTTCTAATTATTGTTGGATTATATTGGTTGGATTAAAAAGTGAACATTTGCTCTATGATAGTTGCAAAAATTACTGTAATTCCGATTTCTTATCCTTTTCGATCTCTGCCTTCTATTCCTCTTAGGGCACGCTTGCTTTTCCTACTGTTTTATCTATCTGGTTCCTTTTGGGATACATCTTTGCAAAGTACTTCTCACAGAAAAAGTTAAAAAGCCAAAAATCAAATATATTACAGAATAATAAAATTGTTTTAAAAAGATTCCTTAACAGCAAAGCAAAACTATTTAAAAATACAAAGAACTTAAAAGTGTCCAGTTGGGAATGTTCTTGCATTGTTTTCAGCAGCTTAGATTAATAAGTATTAAACTGACAGCCTCTTTACTTTTATAAAAACCTTTTACTTAGTAGCCATGCAGTGGTAGCATTAGCTTTTGTAGACTTAAGACTACTTTATTAGATATTAACTTCTTTTTCACAGGCCTCATCTAGACTGCCATATAAAATCCAGATTATCTGCTTTGATAATATTATATGGCAGTGCAGACTAATATAATTCAGTTCAAAGCAGATAATCTGACATTTGTATGGCAGTGTAGATGGGGCCTCACTCTCAAAGGGGCTATAAGATCCCTTTGTATATTGATTCAGACTAACACCATAATGTATTTGAATATTTGGTTCAATGGTTTGTTTGGATTTACTCTAGTAATAGATGTTAAATTATAAGCATCTATTGGCCAGGGATAACATTTTTGTGTTCTGTTTTTCATTTTCTTCAGGAGCTAGAGCAGCAATTTGAAAAAGAAAAGCAACAATTTGAAGGTGAGAAGCATCAGCTTCGACAACAGTTAGAAAATCTGAAAGAAGAATTGATGACCAAGCTGAGTTCATCAAATCAGGAGGCAAGGATCAACTTAGTCATATCACTTAATTGTCATATGTATCAGACATTGAGCAATAATTATATATTTCCTATTTAATTATTTGTCTTAAGATTTGTTCTACAAATTTTTGTCTAAAGGCGGCATTCTCAAAATTATTTTAATATATCCATAGTGTTTCTATGCCTAACCTATATTTGTATGAATGATCTAAAGAAGGGGGAATTTATTTCTCCTTCTCCCATAAGTGGATTGCCTTGCATTCCTTTCTAAGGTCCACTACTGCTTCTGTCTTCCTGGCCAAACTGCTTCCTGGAAAGACCCCCACATCGTTGATCTTATGGCTGGGAAGCTGTTTGGCCAGAAAGGTAGTAGCAATGATGGACCCGAGCAGAAAGGAAGGCAATAACAAATTATTTAGGAAGATGCTGTTTGGCCAAGAAGGCAAAGGCATCAGCCCTGAGGAGAAGGGAATGCAATGGTAAATCACTTTAGAGGAAGCTGCTTTGCTGGTAAGGCAGTGGCCACAAGGAGAAAGAAAGATTGTGACCTTCTACCACTCTGTCGCTTCCCAGTTCTACCCAAAGTACACATTCCCCTCCCCTCCCCCTTGCAGTGTGGTTGAACTCAACTGGGAAGCTGGTGGAAGCCCCAGTGCTGTTAATTTACAAAGCAAATAAAGGGATATTTAATGTCACAAAGCATTCACCCAGCAAATAGCACTGGACAAAGCAAATGGCAATGCTTCCCACCCAACAATTTGTCTGCTCCCCTCCCCCAAACCATCCCAATCTTGATTCACAGATGTAATAAAACACAGCACAAGACTGGATTTTCCTGGAAAGAGGAGAACAAGAAATGAGTTTTGGAATATTGTGTTGAAGCCTCAAAGAAGCATGTTTCCTGCTTTAATGTCATGTGTTGTGAGGAAGCTACAAGGTAGTACATTTTTTTAATCAGTGTAGACAAGCTCTCTTAGTCTTCTGAGTTTTTGACTTCAATCTTCATTCTGATTGATCACTGAGCCAGAGTTGTCATCAGTATCTATTTTAAGATCATATAAATCACCTGTGGTCATGTTTTTCCTTAATGTTCAGCTATAAGCTTGTTTTTACACTTTCTGCCTTTGCTAGTAATATGGTGTCATCTTCATACCTTAAATTGTTTATGTTTTTTTTCCTTCAAATTTCATGGCTTCTTCCTCTGAGTCTAATTTTGCTTTACATATGATATGTTCAGTGATATATCAAGTTAATCAGATAGAGTGGCAACATGTAGCCTTGTCCGACCACTTGCTAATTGGAAACCATTCCTTTTCTCCTTTTTCTGTCCAAATGACAATCTGTTTTTCTGAGTATAGCTTATGCATCAAGACAATCAAATGTTGTGTACACCCATTTCATTAAGAAAGATCCATAGTTTTCATGATCTACTGATCTACACAATCAAAGGCTTTATCATAATGTGTGGCATGCAGCTAATTTTCTTTGGTGTGCTTCATTATCCAACATATATTTGCAATATGATCCCTAGTGCTGCTTTCTCTCTCTCCCTGAAGTCATCTTAGAGGTCTGGCGTTTCTCATTCTATGTATATGGAAAGAAAATCTTTGTTGAAGAATTTTGGGCATCACTTGCTTGCATTGGAGATTAAGACAATATTCATAAAAACATGGAGTTCAGCCTACATCTTGAGATGTACGAAAGAAGTGTATGCTAAAATAACTTTGAGGTGCTACAAGACTCCATCCTTCTTATGGGAAGAAATTACATGGCCACTTTTAAGAAAAAGGCTGAAGAAGAAGTTGAACTTTAGTTTCCTTCCCTTTCATTGTACTTCACTGTTTTTTCCAATTCTTTCTTAACACAAATAAGAAAGTGGTCATGTAAGTGGTCATGTAATTTCTTCCCAGAAGATAAAGGAAGTCTTATAGCACCTCAAAAGTTGTTTTAGCATAAGCTTCTTGCATGCTTCTCAAGACCTAGGCTTTTATGAATACCTTATGTAGTCCGCTAAAGCAAGCCACTTTTTACAAGAGTTTTTGTTTTCTTTTCCTTTTGGTAAATGAGTTGTATTGGGGTTTTAGTTTCTTCTTGTAGCTAAATAAATACTTTTATCATGCCTGGGCAAGGGTGATCTTCCTGAGGTACTGGTGCTTCCCCCCCCCCCCCCTTTCCACAGAATGATCCTCGTCTTATTCGCCGGCCATGTCAAAATCCATAATCTTGATCCTCAAACCTGCCCTCAATTTAAACATGATGTCAACTTATACATGAGTATATAGGACAGTTTTAAATGCTGTATTTTAATATTTTGATAAATGTTTTTTAATGTTTATGTATTGTATGTGAATTTGTGTCCCAGCATTGAATGTTTGCTGTGTATATGCTGTGCTCCACCCTGAGTCCCCTTCGGGGTGAGAAGGGCAGAATATAAATGTTTTAAATAAATAAATAAATATTATTTTCAAAAGAGACTGGAAAAGTCTAATCCAAACTGGTCCACAAATATGCTGTCAATCCCCATCTAATCTTGCCTTAAACATTCTGAAATAGCAACAAGCGTAATGTAAATCTGTTACCAAATGCTATGAACTTATCTTTTTTTGAGAGCAAGAAAAATTGTCACGTTTTAGTATTTTTAATTAAAAAATGAAATCTAAAATGAATTGGATTAACAAACCACAACATTTTTTTAAATATTAAATGTCTACCCACTTAGAGGGTTGTTTAATGGATATGTTAAATATGAAGAGCTGTCAACAGAGTTTAATTGTCAATTAATCAACTTCTTCCCTACTTATCCTCTTCCTGTGCTTCTGGAATCAGCATTAGGGTCAGATGTTAAGTAAATAGATGGAGTCCCGGTTTATATGTTATTGGTAAGGAACCATGTGAGCTATGCCAGATTTCAGGGAGCTGGTTCATATATCCTTTTAAACATTAGTGTTCCAAAAATTAACCTAGCCTTGCCACCATGCTTGCATGTTCGCTTCTTACATTGTGCAGTCATGAAAACATGCATTTTCATGTAAATTAATTGTAGCTTGCCATGCTATCTAAAGTTGGGGAGACCTTGATTAATCTTAACTATAACTAATGGAAGCATGCCACTTCAAAAGTGAAGTTTGTGAAATTGACTTGTTTTAACTAACCATCATTAAAACTAAGCAATTTTGAGTTAAGCAGAGGAATTGCATATTTCCTGATATTGAGTAAGAGTAGCTTTGTCATAAAATGTCAGCAGTATTCTCCATTTTATGCCTCCAGTTTTTTGTGCATTCATTTTTAATGTCATGCAGTTTTCCTGGAAAAAGATTATTTTTCTGAAATACATTTATAATGAAAATGGGCAGAACCAGGAAAATCTTAATGCCGCATTATTATTTTTATAATAAAATATATCCCAGGTTAATGAAAAATTGCAAATTTTTACAGTAGAGCTTGCTCCTCACTAGTTACATTATGATTTTGCTGTTGTGTTTCAACTCCTGTTGAAAAACAGTCGAAGTAATCATCTCTTTGTGATACAGTAGAGTCTTATCCAACATAAATGGGCTGGCAGAACGTTGGATAAGCAAAAATAAGGAGGGATTAAGGAAAAGCCTATGAAACGTCAAATTACATTATTATATTACAAATTAAACTCAAAAAATCACGTTTTACAACAAATTGACAGAAAAAGTAGTTCAATACACAGTAACGTTATGCTGTATTTACGAATTTGGCACAAAAACAGACAAGGGTTCTTTCTTTCTCCCACTCTGGACATTATTCCGGGCGGGAGGCAAACAGCACTGGATAATACAGAACATTAGATGAGCAAAGGTTGGATAAGCGAGACTTTACTGTATTGCAAAGTTATAGTCAGGAAAAGACCCAAGCACTTCCTTAAAACTAGACCCTAGAAACTTTTATTCCAAATAATCCACAGGGGTAATTATTCATTTATTAAATAGCAAAACATTTTGTGTGAGTAAGAAGGAGGAGGAGGAGGAGGAAGATAAGAATAATAATCTTCCAAAAGGGACTCAGGGCAACTTACAAGGCACTACAAATGTAGTATATAACATAAACAGTACATGAGTATAAAAACAATATCACATAACAATATCACATAAAAACAACCACTATTAACACATAAAATAAAACAAAAACACAATTTAAAACGCAGTCTTTCTGTAGTTAAACTAGCTGCCTTCAAATCACAACTGAAGTGGCAAAGTGTCAACCTCATATGGGCCCATTTCAGCCTACTTGAGGCCAAAACCTGCTTAAAAATTCATATTTTTAGGCTGGATTGAAAGGAGTCAAAGCTGGGAGCTAACCTAATCTCTTTTGGGAGGGTATTCTAGATCGGGGGAGCAACTACAGAGAAGGCCCTCTCTCTCGTTCCCACCAACTATGTTTGAGACAGTGGTGGAACCGAGAGAAGGGCCTCCTTTGCTAATCTCAAAGCTCATGACGGTTCATAGAAAGAGATGCTTTATCAAAATGATTTTCTTCTCCCCCCCCCCCCACCAAACTATTTGAAGGTGAGCTATTATTTGAAGGCAGACTAGGAACAAATATGCATTATAAAGATAAAGCTTGCAGGCAATCATACATAAAGCTTTCAAATAGTGTCTACAAGGGAAGACCTTCTAGTTCTTACTACATTCGATCCAAAGACTCTTACACAGGAAGATTGCAGGGTGCTGAATGAGCTTTGGAGAAAAATATGGATTTTTGCTAGGCTTCATTTTTGCTCTTCTGTACTCCACCCACTTTTTTATACTAGCAGGATTGTGCCAATACAGCCTGTACCAGTTCAAGGGCATTATGAGGGTAGTACTGATTTGTTCTTTCATCGTATCCAGGTTGCTATGCCATATTTGGGAGCGACTGAGTCTGCAGGCAAGGCATGAAATAGGATTATGCTGTAAGGGGTTTTGTTTTGTTCTATTTTGTTTTCTTGACAAGTCTTTTTCTCTCTGAAAATTCTCTCTTGGCTTAGATGATTTGTCACTAACTGATTGAGGACCAAAGGCCAAATGAATCACTCATGTATCTTGTGTCTACTGAATCTGTAGGCACTTACACCAAATGCAAAATATGGTTATATTGGATTTTTATATAAAATGCTTCTTTCATGTTGAATAAAGTCTATACGAGGGAACTTCGGGTTTTACTGCATTTGTTTTATATAGGTTATAGACTGATTATATTACCATGGATCTAGGCAGTCCTTTTATTCTGTAGATTAAGAAAGCTGCTTACTTTTGTCCTGTGTTAAAATGTTGTTAAATGATTTAAAAGAAGTTTCATTACTTTTTTGTATTTTTACACCTATTTAAATCCTGTTTAAATCAGGAGTCTTATCTCTTTATCTTTTTTCTGTGCCTCAGAGAATGTAATATATACACATATATACATTGGCATTCCTCTGTCGGTGATCCGGAAGCTCAAGTTGGTACAAAATGCAGCTGCTCGGCTTTTTGCGAGAGCTTCAATGAGATGCCACATAACACCAATCTTACTGCAGCTGCATTGGTTACCAATTGAGCACTGGATCACTTTCAAAGTGATGGTATTTACCTTTAAGGCCTTATATGGTCTGGGGCCGATGTACCTGCGGGACTGCCTCACCCCCTACCAACCTCAGAGATCCCTTCGTTCTGAGGACCAAGATTTATTGGAAGTTCCCAGTTTTAAGACCGTGCGTGTAACAGCAGAGCCTTCACAGCAGTGACACCATTACTCTGGAACATTCTGCCACCTGAAGTCCATGCCTTGCGGGACTTATTAGCGTTCCGCAGGGCATGTAAGACAAATTCGTTTCAACAGGCTTTTGATCTTTGATATTGCTGTTTTTTGTTGTCTTTTTTTTTAAAAAAAATGTTTTAGATTTTAGTCTGTTCTTGTAAGCCGCTCCGAGCCCTTACTTACTACTTACTTACTTAGGCGATCCCTCGTTGGACGAGTAAGATGGTCTTCCATTATGGATTTCCCTGTGGGTCCGTATGTGGCTGTGGAGCCCTATTCTTGCTCTGCATCTTCTTCTGCAGTGGGGGCATTGGTTTCCAGGTGGAAGGCGGTCCCGGTCAGGGTTGGCTTGACGCGCCTTCCTCCTGGCACGTTTCTCTCTTTCACCCTCCACTCGTGCCTCCTCAAATTCTGCAGCACTGCTGGTCACAGCTGTCCTCCAGCTGGAGCGATCAAGGGCCAGGGCTTCCCAGTTCTCAGTGTCTATGCCAGAGTTTTTAAGGTTGGCTTTGAGCCCATCTTTAAATCTCTTTTCCTGTCCACCAACGTTCCGTTTTCCGTTCTTAAGTTCGGAGTAGAGCAACTGCTTTGGGAGACGATGGTCAGGCATCCGGACAACGTGGCCGGCCCAGCGGAGTTGATGTTGGAGGACCATCGCTTCAATGCTGGTGGTCTTTGCTTCTTCCAGCACACTGACGTTTGTCCGCTTGTCTTCCCAGGAGATTTGCAGGATTTTCCGGAGGCAGCGCTGATGGAAACGTTCCAGGAGCTGCATGTGACGTCTGTAGACAGTCCACGTTTCACAGGCATATAGCAGGGTTGGGAGGACAATAGCTTTATAAACAAGCACCTTGGTATCCCTATGGATGTCCCGGTCCTCAAACACTCTCTGCTTCATTCTGGAAAATGCTGCACTTGCAAAGCTCAGGCGGTGTTGTATTTCGGCGTCGATGTTGACTTTGGTGGAGAGGTGGCTGCCAATGTAGCGGAAATGGTCCACATTTTCTAATGTGACACCATTAAGCTGTATTACTGGCATTGGAGAGGGATTGGCTGGTGACTGCTGGAACAGCACCTTGGTTTTCTCAATGTTCAGTGACAGGCCAAGCTTCTCATATGCTTCTGCGAAGGTGTTTAGAGTGGATTGTAGATCTTCTTCTGAATGCGCACAGATGACATTGTCATCAGCATACTGGAGTTCTATAACAGCTGTTGTTGTAACCTTGGTTTTGGCTTTCAGTCTGCTGAAGTTGAATAGCTTGCCATCTGTCCGATAGATTATTTCCACTCCAGTGGGAAGCTTCCCATCAACAAGGTGAAGTATCATAGCGATAAAGATGGAGAATAGAGTTGGGGCAATAACACATCCCTGTTTGACACCTGATTCCACCTTAAATGGGTCACTTTGGGAGCCACTGCTGTCCAAGACTGTTGCCATCATGTCATCGTGGAGGAGCCGCAGGATGTTCACAAATTTGTTTGGGCACCCGATTTTGTGGAGGATGGTCCAGAGAGCGCTGCGATTCACTGTGTCGAATGCCTTTGCAAGGTCGATGAATGCCATGTACAGAGGTTGGTTTTGTTCTCTGCATTTTTCTTGGAGCTGTCTTGCAGTGAAGATCATGTCCACTGTTCCTCTGGAGGGGCGGAAGCCATTCTGGGATTCTGGGAGGGTGTCTTCTGAGAGGGGCAGAAAGCGGTTTGCAAGGATTCTTGCGAGGATTTTCCCAGCGGAGGTTAGAAGGGAGATACCTCGATAGTTTCCACAGTCTGTTCTTTCCCCTTTTTTGAAGAGGGTGACGATGGTGGCATCCTTGAAATCTGCTGGGATTTTCTCGGTCACCCACACTTTTTCTATGAGCTGGTGGAGTTGGTGTGTCAGCTCAGGTCCTCCCTCTTTAAAGATTTCAGCAGGGATCCCATCTGGTCCACTGGCTTTGTTATTCTTCTGTTGGCTGATGGCATTGCTGACTTCTTCCAAACTAGGCAGTGCTGCAAGCTCGTCCCTGGTTTGTTTTTGCGGGATTTGTGAGAGGACCTCTTCGGCCACATTGGAGCTGCGGTTCAGGAGGCTTTGGTAGTGTTCTTTCCAACGTAGTGCAATTGAGTTTTGGTCCTTCAGGAGTTTGGTTCCATCTGATGAGCGTAGAGGCTGTATGCCATGGTTTCTTGGTCCATAGATGACCTTTGTGGCTTTGAAGAATCCCTGAGCATCATGGGTATCTGCCAGGTGTTGGATTTCTTCGGCCTTCTTTGTCCACCAGATGTTCTTGAGTTCTCTTGTCCTTCTTTGGACCTCAGCTTTTGCACTGGCATAGATCTTTTTCTTAGCAACACAGTTGATGTCTCTCTGCCATGCTTGGAAGGCTTTCCTTTTCTTGTCAATTAGCTGTTGGATCTCGATGTCATTTTCATCAAATCAGTCTTGATGTTTCTTGGCTTGGTATCCAATAGTTTCTTCGCAGGCTTGGATGATGGAGGTCTTCAGTTTGTTCCAATGTTCCTCGACATTTTCGGGGTGTACTGTGGGTAGATGGTCCTTGAGTGCTGTTTGGAGATGGGCTCATCTGGAGGGCTCCTGAAGGGCTTGGGTGTTCATTTTGCGCTTTGTCTTCCTTCCTTGGAGTCTGCGCTTGGGGGCAATCTTGAGAGCCATCGAGGATCGAATTAGCCTGTGGTCAATCCAGCAGTCGTCAGCACCTGTCATGGCTCTTGTGAGGAGCACATCACGGCGGTCTCTGGCGCGTGTGATTACATAGTCTAAGAGGTGCCAATGCTTTGACCGGGGGTGCTTCCATGATGTCTTGAACTTGTTTTTCTGGCGGAATAGCGTGTTGGTGATGACAAGGTTGTGCTCCGCACATTTGGTGAGAAGCAGGATGCCATTTGAGTTGCTGTTTCCAACCCCGTCTTTTCCGATGGTCCCTGGCCACAGGTCGAAGTCTCGCCCGACTCTTGCATTGAAGTCCCCCAGGAGGATGATTTTGTCCTCCTTAGGTATCCCCGATAGGACGGTATCCAGCTGACAGTAGAATTTCTCCTTGATGTCTTCGTCAGCATCTAGTGTTGGTGCATAGGCATTTATGATGGTTGCCCGTTGGTTTTTGGCAAGATCGATTCGGAGGGTTGAGAGTCGTTCGTTGATGCCAGTGGGTGCTTCGGACAGATGTTTCACCAGATCATTCCTGATGGCAAAGCCAACTCCGTGCATTCTTTGGTCTTTTTCGGGCAGTCCCTTCCAGAAGAAGGTGTAGCCTCCTTTTTCTTCCTTCAGCTGTCCCTCTCCTGCTCTCCGGGTCTCCTGAAGGGCTGCTATGTCGATGTTGAAGCGTCCCAGCTCCCTTGCAATGATGGCAGTTCTGCGTTCGGGGCGTTCACTGCCACTGTTGTCCATCAGAGTCCGTACGTTCCACGTACCGAAGTTCATTTTCCTTTTTTGGCCGCAGGGTGGTGACCCCACTGGACGTGGCAGTCCAGTCAGGGATAAGTGAGGCAGACTATGTTTAGGGCACCTTTTCTAGCCCCCTCCCCATGTGGGGTGAGCAGAGTGGGTCCTCAATAGGGCTGCTCAGTCGCGGATACAGCTGCCGAACTACTCAACTGCCTCGGACCTTGAGGTAGAATGACTGAGTCCGTACCCACCACCCATGTGCCAGTCTGTGACTAGGGGCTTCCAGATTTCATAGTCCTGCCCCCGTCGCCACTCGCTGATCGCCATGGGACTTTGGTTGCTTGGTTTTTGTTTTCTTTTGTTTTCTTTGGAAGACGCCTGTGCGTGGGTTTTTTTAATGTGTGGAGGTCAGTGCACAACTGATCAACACACAGACTTCACAGAGTGAGGTTCCACTGGTGATGTAGTTTAACACAATGACCGTGGCTTCTCAGACTGTTGCAGCCTTCTTCCGCCTTCGCAGCCGTTGTAACATGTGCCATGTTATCCTCCGCCTGCTCCGCCGTTGAGGTCTTTGGGTCTTCGGACTGTGCTTGGTCTGGAACCCCCCCCCCCCCGCGGCCACTCCTGGGAGTGCACGACTCCAGTTGTTGTGCCTACAGGTTCATCGGAACGCGCAAGCCCCCTCACCACGACAAGGTGACAGTCCACCGAGCCCTAGGAGAGTGGTGGCATATAAGTTTGAATAATAAATAAATAAATATTTTATTACAATTCTTTATCAGTTAGTTGCTATTTTCTTTCCAGATTTCAATGAGTTTTTAAAGTTCAAATAGGGATTAACATTTTTTAGATAAAAGATGTGAATTAGATATTTTAGGCCAACTTACCAAAATATAAGTGAAGTTCTTTAGAAGGTGTAAGCTGCCACTTTCCATACATTCCATGTGCTTTACTAGCATTCACACCAAATGCGGGAATTAAATAGAATCCTATGGATCATCAAAGAGTGAGTTCCAAAGAGATGATAAAGAGGTCTAGTACAATCTTAGGCACCTTCATGAGCATAGTCACTTGAGAAGAATCTTCCGTGTGTCCACTACAGTACACGGACCTACTTCAGGTATGCACAATGACTAATTGCCTCAAAAAGTATTTATCCTGGACGTGGGAGATATGTATTCATCTCCATTGGCTACTGTCTAGGACTCATGGAACATGTGGAGGGCTGTATAATTCTTAACCATGGAACACTGTTCCATGTCTACAGTCTTAAAAACAATTGGCTATCCAGTGGAGTAGATTGCTGTTTGAAAGATAAAGATCTAAAGAACTGTCCAGCGTGAGGAATTAATTTATTAAGTCTTTGATTTTTTTAACAGACTTGGCAATTTCATATCAGTAGTATACAGTTTTCCTTATTTCTTAAGTGAGAGCATCAATGTATGACTGATAACTGCAGTTTGTCATTTCAATAGCTTAAACAAAAAAAGATTTTGGCGCCGTAATTGATTGAGAAATGGAAGTTAAAATGGCTGTGACATACAATGATTAGAGTATTGTATGTGGATTTCAGAGATCACAATCCTCATTGAGCCATGAAATGCACTGGTTGATCTTGACTCACCCAGTCGCTGTATGACCTTTTTCAGAGGTTGTTGTCAGAATAAGTAGAAAGGATACACATTCTCATTTAAATGGTTAGCAGTTAATGAAAAGAGAGATCGGACAATCTGTATTTTGAACTTAGAATCTCATATTTTGTAGTAGTAATTGGGAACAAATAAAAGTGTTGATTTCTTTCTTTTGAGTTATAGGTTATGACTAAGAAGTTAAAAAATATTTGCTTTTTCTCAAAATCCTGTTACAGATTTTTTTAAAGTTCCCAAAAATGTTTTAGAATAGAGTCAATGATATAACCTTATAAAATTAATCTCTTTATCTTAACATTCAACAAGCAGGAGGGGAGGATCATGGGACTGCCGAGAACTTTAGGACAGGATAGTTGTCACCCAGTACAGTTGGCCATCACTCCCAAGTAACGGGACTTTATAAAAGAGAGCAAACCCACTAGGATAGCCCAAGGACAGTCTCTTTCACAATGCCCAGAAGTTCCAGAACTTAGACACTATATCAAATGTGCACACCTTGACCCTCTGCTCATACTCATGATTCAGTACGCAGAACCAAAACCACATGCATACTCTTATTTCAGTTTTGTAGGCTTTTACGTTGTCTAGGAAACATACAGATCTGTTACTGAGGTAGACACATTATAACACATCTTTTTGTGTGTAGAATATTTGTGGTGTGTGTGTTTTAGCTGAACAATAATATTTATTGAGGATAGAGTTTCTTTCTCCATAGTAATGTGATATTTAAATTAAGAAATCTAAAATACTAAGAAATTAAACAGCCTTCAGCAAACACACTAAATCACCTAAAGTTAATCTATGTTAGGTTGCAAATTATTTTTTCTTTTCTGTCTGTATCATAGATGAACCGTCTGCAAGATCTAGTAAGAAAAAGTGAACAAGGTCTTGGTACAGCAGAAGGACACATCTCCAATCTTCAAGAAACCCAAGAAATACTACAAAAAGAGCTGGAATTAACCAGAGCAAGACTGAGGGAGACCACAGATTCTCTGTATAATGTTGAGGTAACACCTTATATATAAGCTATACCAACCAGATTATATATTTATTTAGAATATTTGTACTCCACTTTTCTCCGTGTGCAGACTCAAGGCACACAGCATAAAAACATACAAATTCCAACAGTTAAAATTTGTTACCAACAATAAAACATGGTAAAAACATATATAAATTAATTCCAATTCATCACTATCTCCACCGGAGACACCTCAGTTATTTACAGGCTTAAAATTTCCTAGGATCCCACTATGTATCAATCAAAGCTTTCTTGAATAGGAAGGCCTTGACCCTTTTCCTGAAACTAAGTAGGGATGGTGCTGCTCTTAATTCTTCTGGGAGGGTGTTCCAGAGAGCAGGTGCTGTGCCCTAAAAGTATCCTTCTCTTCCAGTGTGTAGCCGCATACTGATAGGAACGTGTGCGGCAATGCATGTTTTCCCACTAGATCTAAGTGCTCACTAGATCAAACTGGGATGTTACGGGGGGACCCGGTGTTCCAGGTAGGCTGGACTGAAGTCATATAGGGTTTTATAGGTGATCCCCCAGCACCTTAAATTGAGCCTGGAAACAGACAGGCAACCAATGAAGGTGCCTCAGATTAAGAAGTTTATAGAATTGTTGATGCTCATACAAAGCTCTCATCCCAAACGCATGATATTTCCCCATTTAATGTTACTTACTTCACCTATATAATCTTTAAATTAATATGTGAAAAATAAGTCTGAGATGGTCAAAGAGAAAATAGTTAGAAATCTTCTAAAGGCGAGATACTTATGTCACATTCTCCTGCAAGAAAGTCATCGAAATTGTGCAGTTGTCAACAGCTATTCAAAGTTTGGGACTTATTCTTTGGGGAGGAAAATAATCTAGGGACATTTTTTTAAAAAACGTTATGTAAAAAAAAACTTTGCAGAAAATGGAATTTTATATTCAGGAAACTGGGTGTTTTTGTACATGAAAGGCTGCTTTCTTCTGATTAATTTTATTTTCTTTGTGGAAATGTTTTTCTTTTTTCTTTTGCACTTAAAATGCCCTTTTCTCATTAGAAAAAGCCACATGCATTTTCATAT
Organism: Anolis sagrei; assembly: GCF_037176765.1. Lineage (NCBI taxonomy): Eukaryota > Metazoa > Chordata > Lepidosauria > Squamata > Anolidae > Anolis > Anolis sagrei. The sequence continues at coordinate 88,830,457 of NC_090021.1, forward strand.
GTAGTAAATCCCAGACTATTAGCTCTTATCCATCTGGATTGTTCCTTACTGGGTTTTCAGACACTTGAGAAACCTGTTTTAAATACTGCATTTCACAGATTCTAAGATGCAATTTTCCCCCAAAAAAATTGAGGTTCAAAAATGGTGTGTGTCTTAGAATTGGTGGCATCCTAGAATTGTGGGTCTCTTTAAAAAATATAAAAGAAGATCAGGAGCATTGGCTGAGAGAGTGGAAACCAACTTTCATGGCCAGCCTCAGGAATGCCCCCAACCCTCATCTAGTGCAGATGTTGACTCCCAACCTCACATGCTTTGCATTGCCACAAGCTCAGCATGGTCAATACATGGAGCTTCTGCACTCCAGATGCTGTTGCCAGCCTTACTGTTTGCCATCCTCTCAGTGTTGCCAGGTAAGTCTTGAAGGAAGAGGAATGATGGTGGTAGTGGCAGCTGAGGGTGTGGGAGTCTTTCACTTTTTCTCTGGAGGCCGCTGTGACAGGGGGATGAGAGGAAGAAGCCCTTTGTGCCAGGAAGACAAAAGGGCAGCTCTCAACTACTCCTGGTACACAGGGTTTCTTCCTCACATGTCCCTGCCTTGTTGCCACTGCCTCTTCCACTCTCAAAAGCATCACTACTAGCACAGAGAAACAAAGAGAGAGAATGAAGCCAGATCCCAGATCTGGAGTCCAGGCCCTCCAGCTGGCTTCTCTTCATCTCTCTCTCTCTCTGGTCTGAAATGTATTTCTGGCAGTTTATTTAAACATTGCTGACATTATTTTTGCATTTGAGAAGGGCATTACTATTGTTTCAGGACGTAATATTGCCATGGATTTTGTTCTCATTTAACTCTGATGAAAATCGCTTATGTTTCTAGGGGGAATTAGAGCAGGAAAGACAACAGCATGAGACAATGATTGTGGCCATGAGAGAAGAGGAAAAATTCAAAGTTGACAGAATGGCCCGTGATCTGGAAATAAAATGGACAGAGAATCTTCGGTAAATGTTACTGGTTTTTTCCTTTCTATGTTTTTTCTGTTTGAGAGGAAGTATTATAACTGCAGAAGTGTAGTTTAAGTCAAAACAATGAATTTCAGAAATTCACAACATTGCTAAATGGAAGAATGTGTATTAGTTCTCCCTCTTCTTCTCAGGCAAGAATGCTCTAAACTTCGAGAAGAGTTGAGGCTTCAGCATGAAGAAGATAAGAAGTCAGCAATGACACAATTGTTGCAACTAAAAGAGAGGGAAAAAAATGCTGCCAGAGACAGCTGGCAAAAGAAAGTGGAAGATCTCTTGGATCAGGTAATCATACTGGTTGCGTACCCTTGACATGTTTAAAATACAAGAGAAGAGGGCTATTTTTTGTGGTGACAATTTGTTTAGAATTTGAGGGATGATTTTAAGAATCCAGTGCATACGTTTGTGGTTATTTGTTTTACTGGTGTTGTTTACAGTGTTTTTATATTTTAAAAGAACCAATGTGGTAGAGTGCTTTGAATGTTGGACTACGGCACTGGGAGACCAGTCTCCAAGTCTCTGGTCAGCAATGGAAACCCACTGGGTGACCTTGGACAGATTGCATTCTCAAGAAAAGGCAAAAATCCATGTGACAAATTCTGCAAAGAAAAAGCCCCTTGACAATAAGTCAGCAATAATTTGAAGGCATACAACAATGAAAATAATATTGAAGATGTCAGACATTAGTGGTGAATTGGAAAGATGCCTGTGAAGGCTAAACCATAGTTTTGTTTCATCTAGTTTGCAAATTTAGGCTCAAATAGGCCTTCTGCACTCTGGGTGGTGAGCCTCTGGGTGTTGCTGCACTGCAGTTGCCTAATCCTTCACCACTGTGTATGCTAGGGGTGATGTGAGTTTCATTCCTACAAGGTGTCTGAATTAGAGGAACAGGCAGAAATACAAGTTGAAGTGGAATCTTTGTTTTACGTATTGAAGCATGTGTTTTTATTCAAAAAAAAAAAACGTGTTTTTATTCAACAATTTGTTTCCATCCTCTCTTTCAAAAGCCCATGCCATTCAGAGTGTAAAGTACAGCACTAAATCTAAAATATGAAACCATACCATTGTTACCCAGCATAGAGCACACAACCTAAGAGGGAGAGGGAGAGGGAGAAAAAATTGTAAGTGAATTTGCTAGAGTAACATATTTTGCATTCCTTTAAAAAGATATATGTATCCACTGAGGTGGTAGCTGTCAAGGAACAACTCCGTGGATTGTAACACTTACTTAACTAACTTCATATTGGAAATTGCTTTGCGTATTGAAATTCTTTGCACAGGGTTGTAGTGTCGACAATTAGGGAATGATAGATAGTTTTCCCATGTTCTTCACGCCAAGGGGGTAAATGAGGTGAAAGCTGCTTCAATATAGAGTTTGATATCCAGCTGCATATATTAGGAGAACAAAACAATCATGTAAATTTCCAGTATATGTAGATTACAGGTTATGTAATTTTAAATACATTTTACTCTGCACTCAACATGGCTAACAATATCCTATTGCTAATCTCATAAAATGCAAACAAAAATATTAAGCTGTTTCTAAAAGATTTGTCTGATACATACCTGATTTAAGTAAGCAAGTCATGAAGGGTCAGCTTCAGTGACAGACTAATGCAGTCTATGATTCCAGTGCAGCAAGCAGCTTTGCTGTAAATACAATAGCAGTCTCTTTCCTAGCTCAGGATATTAGTCTTTTGAACAAAATTGAATTTCTTTCTTTGTAAAGCTAGACTTTGAAAAAGAACTATTATTCATGCTTCTTTAGCAAAGACATTGAGGAAGAAAAGCACATAAATCAGTATGAATTACATCAAGACCATTGCTAGTTTGATTGAAAGATGAAATAATCTAAAGTGAGTGATGTCTGATTCATAAATCATGTATCCAGAACAAAATGATCCATCACACAATTTGAACAGTTGTATTGCTCATATATGTGTTGCATCTGATGTATATGGTGATACACCACTTATACATGCTGACCGTGCATCTTCAGCTTGTTAGTAAATTGCACTATACTATTATATGTAAAATGTAATTTTGCTATGGATCACTAAATAACAATATTTTAAGGGGGGGTCATACCTAAAAATGAATATTGTGCAGTAAACTTTAGGCTCACTTAAGTTGAATCTGCAGTATAGGTAGGCCTAGATAATTATGTTGCCAGCCTTAAAAATGGCAAAATAATGTGGTCATTATTTCCAAAACATTGCTGAACACTTGGTTAAAATATTCAAAAAGATACGCTATCAAGTATGAACAATGAAAATCAATAGATTATTGTTCCTCCAAAATGTATTTATTGAAGTTTCATATGTATCAATTTGGAGTTTAAAACTGAGAATTTAACATCAAAGCAGAATACAATTTACGAAATGTCTTCCATTTTGCCCTAGTTTTTCATGTTTTAACAAAATGGGACACCGTGTTTTATTAATGTTGTCATTTCGTATGTGTTCAGTGGACTTCTATCACAAGCCATAGCAAAAGTGTTCTATGTCAGCTTTTCCCAATAAATTTTCAACATATTTTCTTTGTCAAATTAATATTAGTATTCTGTGTCTTACTTTCCCTTTATCCCATCGTCTTAGTTATTTCTGAATGTTTCCCTTTATTTCTGTGATCTTTCCTTCATAGCGGCACTGTCTCGGTGAAGCTTTGCATAAATCTATCAGCAATGTAAGTGAGTTGCACTTACAAATTATACATGAGGGCATGCTTGCACTTCTCAGCTTGCATACTGGCCAGTGCTGCATCTAAGCATTAGCCTTTGAAATTTGAAAAAAAGGTGTTCGAGGGAAAGTATTACCCTTTAATTTAATAAAAAGCTCTGTGCTGCATTCATTCTTTCATTCATTCATATGTGTATGTGTTCATATCATTCGACATCACACAGTCATTATCTGTGTTGTAAAAACAAGCTTGCAGGCAGTCTGTTTGCACATGGTAAAGCTTTTTTAAAGCATGAAATGTGTGATACTATGTTGTAATTCAGTTATGGTTGAACTCCCGTAGTTTCTTCTGTTATGAAAGAAAAGGGGTGGAATCAGATTCTCTTGTGTAGAATACCGTGCATGCATACATGTGAGCTGGTGCACACACACACACCACACTTGATGGTTGGGGAACCCTTCGGAGAAGAATTCAAGGATAGATGGAAAACAGTTACTTTCCTTTCTGCATACAGAATTGACTTACATTGACATGTGCCAGCTAATACTTCAAAGTGATTCTTAGAATGGTGCAAAAATATTAATATGTTTCCCCTTAAGGACTATCAAAATATCAGATATCCTTGTGGCATTGAATTATAGTGACAAAGGTTTTGTGGGCTATACCACAATTCATAGCTATACCACAATTCATGGCTATACCACAATTCACTAATATACAATGTCAGTTGATATTCAGTAGTTTATCTCCTATTGAAAAAAACCTTTACAATGCAATCCTTTAGATATCTATTCATAAAGAAATGCCAGTGGAGGGTAGCCTCAGCCAAGTGGATTAAACCTTTATGCCCAAATCCTAACAAAAGAAGTCTGATAATTTGGTTATGATATGTTACACCAATAGACACTGGAACCAACAATTGGAGTGATGTCAATGGTTGTCTAGATTTGGGATGTAGTCCTGGGTGGAGAAATGCATCTGCACCTGGAGAGATTTGCTTGGCACTTGTACTGTTTGTTTCTTTTTAAGCAATCGTGCTTCTTCAGATGGGTATTTCACTATAGAAAAGATTTTCAAAATAGTGTAACCTATGTGCATGTTTCTCTACTGCCTAATCAAATGGCTGAATTAATTGCAGCCATAATAAATAATGGAAGGTTCTTAAGTGGCTTATTTTAAACAATTTGAGATATATATATATATATATATATATATATATATATATATTTAAAAGGCAGTATTTCATTAGCTTTTTAAATGCTGAGACAAAAAGAGAAATGTTCAAGATATCTGTACTGAGAACTACAATTGAGCTACTTCTGTCACTGTTTGGGAAATCTGTCTTTTTACTCAGGCGTTGGTCTTAGGCCAGCTTTCCTTGACCCCCTTTGCCCCCTCCTAGTTTTTTACAATAACTGACTTCTACTAAGTCATATGCTATCAGTCATTCTAACACATGTTAGTTCCTGAAACATTTCACTAATCAACATTTACCTCACCACTCCATTTGCTTCTCCCTCCCAGCAGCTACATATCTCATACTCATGTACTAAATCAAATAACTTTTATATACAAATCCATGATATCACACCCTGCAGAGTACTTTCATGTTTTGTGGAAAAGAGTACCAGTCCTAGCACTGTTTTTCTTGCCTGCTCATGTTGGACTTAATGTTGTATTTGTCACAAAATTCACTCTAAAAAGAGCTACACTGACTCAAATGTTCTGTGTGTGATTTGTATATGGTTTCCTGTGTAGCTTGCACCTGTGTTTCACTGGTACACTGACTTGGGAGTGTCCAAACTGACATTTGGACTTTACCCGATTCAAAAAAAGTTGCAGTCAAAATATGAGTCTAATTGCAACTTATTTAAAGAGTGTGAATTTTCCTTAGGAATTCAAAATAATTTTATCATTGCTTATGTGGCATAGAGTATTATAATTTATTTTAGAAGTGTTAAATACCTTTATTTTATTGAAAATAATATTAGGGTGCTGCTTTTAAAATATACAGTTCATTTACAGGAGAATCCTCAGCTTGTCTAGTCAGAAAAAATACAGTTAAATTTCTTAGTGTTTACTCCAAAGTAATTGGATAGCATTATAGGCTTATATGACATTCTTCTATATGGCTACTCAAAAGTAAATCTTACTGAACATAGTGGAGCTTTCTTCCATATAGCTGGGATAACAGAGCCCTTCCAAAAAAATTGGAAAAGCGGGTGGTAGCATGAATTGGTCTATCAAATATGTGAGTAATTCACAGAGGTGTTTGCTGCATAAGTTATAAAAATGCAAATTTATTTTCTATTTTTAATCTAAAAATGTTTGTTTTGGGTTCCTAATTTATTAGAGATATTATGTACTGGAATTTCTGCTTAAAATAAATGTATTACTTAACAAAAGAAGTCATGATGGAGAAAGTGTCCTCTACACTTGAGAAAGTGTATCTTTTATATTATAAATTGTTTGATACATCATAGGATGGCTACTTGTTGGGTGAAACATGTACCATTTTGGTGGGGGGGGGGATATAAATAAATATAAATAGAGTATATTTCTAATTTGAATTTCTACTGATCTTTGTTTTTCTGCAAACTAGATATCCCTGCTAAAGCAAAATCTGGAAATGCAGCTTTCCCAATCTCAGAACTCAATGCAGCAGCTGCAGGCACAATTTAGTCAGGAGCGACAGAGGCTGGCCCATGAAATTGAAGAGCTGGAAGTAGAGCATCGGCACAGACATACGTCTATGAAAGAAGCTCATATGCTTGCATTTCAGAACCTGGAAGAAACAAAAGAACAAGAACAAAAGGCATGTTTATTTGTACCTCTGCAACTTTATGACATTTTCAAATGACAGGCCACAAGAAACTGAGAAGCAGCGCTGTGTTTTCACACAAAGGTTGTTCATCTTCATTTGGGCACTCCGGAGTCACACTTTCTCAATCTCAGAAAAAGGGTGGGGCAAGCCCCTCTGAGTAAATCCTGCCAAGAAAACCCCATGATAGATTTACCTTTGGAGTTACCATAAGTCGGAAATAACTTGAAGGCACTCAACAACAACTGTCTATTATCTATACAGTTATCCCATATTCTCTTAAAGTTGTGTAACCTGTGCATGTATTGGGGCCTCCACCCACATTTTTCCCCCACGTTGACTGATTCTTCTGCCAATTGATCAAAGAGGAAAGGACATAGGAGGAAAAGCGATGAGATCAGGGAGGTAGAATCCAAGCCTGGAGTCTATATCCAGCCTTGGAGAAGGATTTCTAATCTATTCTGTGACATCCAGAATACTGTCCCAGGGACTGCAGTTTAGCAGTTCTGACTATTTTATCTTCTGCAAATGGGGTTCCCCTGAGAATATGAGTACCTTTCTTTTTTAGTAATCATGATTCAATTGTAAATATATTGGCATACTGTATATCCATTGACTGTTAGAGTGATAATTATGATTTGGCTCAAAATTGGTACAAATCACCAATATTTATTACTCACAGGAATTATCTCTCTACATTTGATTTATAAGTAACTTCTGAAATTCTACTTTCCCAACCTCAAACATAGCAAGCTACCACTGTAATCAGTTTTTTTTTCTATATGTGAGAACAAAACATTTTAAAGAATGTACTCACTGGGTGAGATTGTGCGGATTTTTACACACTTTTAATTATGTTTTTCACTTTGAGATCTTTTGGTGAAATTTTCATAAAGTTCTATATATATATACACACATACATACTTCTTCTTTGCTACCGCTAGTGGGAAAATATTTGGGTTTCACATTCTTGCATGCAGAAAATGTCATGGCAGTTGACTTTATGGAGTTATCATAACATTTTGAAGCACCATTTCTTTCCAGGGATGACAACAATGTGAGAATATTCTTTCAATCCCTAATCAGTGCTGAACATTTTATTTTCGTTTTTAAAATTACTTAGGAACTGGAGCATCATTTACAAGAAAAGCATTCAGAAGAACTTCAGGCACTGAAAGATGCTCACAGACAATCTATGGATGCTTTCAAACTGGAAATGGAACAGGAACTACAGACGCTTCGTTTCGAACTGGAAGATGAAGGAAAAGCTATGCTTGGTACTGTACTTTCCTGTTACTGTTTACAACTTAAACCATTATTTCTGGTGTTGAGAACAGCTAGCGTGTTGTGCCAAGACTATATATGTTTGCTTTACCTTGTGGTACATCTAGCTTTTTAAAGGTGGAGACTAAGACTGATTTTGAGATATATTAATACCCTATAATGTACGGCGGTCATTGCTAACTTTGGATTCTCATATATTTGGGGGCTGAAATTCCTAGAATACTTTGCAAGCACTGCCAGTTATCAGGTATTTGTGGAATTGTCATGCAATACCATCTGTGGGCCTAAAGTTGACAACCACTGGTTTTTAAACATGTAAAGTATACATTGTATAGTGCTGTGATACAACTTGAATAATATCTTGTTTGAGTGGCTTGTTACCATTTGATCATATAACACCTTTTTTCTGGATATGCTTTTGTGCCTGGGGTGAGCAAGCTCAAGGGCTCTATTGTAATAGATCCAGGAACTTCAAGCAAAGGCCTATACAACATGAACCCTCCAGATGTTGTAGACCTTCATCTCCTAGAATTCCTGACTATTGGAAAATCTGGCTAGGACTTCTGGAAATTGGAGGCCCAAAAGTCTGGAGGGCAACTGGTTGGGTAGGCCTCTGCAGCTGCCTCATTCCCTCTGCATAAAACAGGAAGTGACCAGAAAGTCACCTCTGTGTAATAAATAAACATCTGGATATTTCAGTGGATATTCTCATTTTAAAAAGGGCAAGAGAGGCACACTTTTTGTTTCAAAGGAAAACCAAGCACCTGGACATTTGATTCCCAATTTTTATTGAGGAAATTCCACCTCTCATTTGCATTGAAATTTTTTAATGCCTGGTGAGCCTCTAGGTGCCACAAATTGACCATGAGGTTACAAGACAGCCATAAACCACATGGAATTTCTGAATGCTGGAGAATAATCCAATTTGAAACAAGTCAGATAAAAAGAGTATTTTCCTCATGTATTGTATCCCCATTAAGTTTCAGTCAAAAATCAGTTGTATCTTTGTAGAAGAATGTAAAGAAAACTCACAAATTGTCATATTCTCAACAATATAGAGTTTCTTAACACAACGAAACACTCAATGGAGGAAATGGAGAATGACAGTATAACCCCTGTATCTGCTGGGTCTGTATATGTGAATTCATGTATCCCTATATAACAAAATATGCTCCCTCTAGGCATTTTCCAGTTTCTCCAGCAAAACTCTGGTATTCCTGGGCCAGAAGTCCTTTATTTTAATAGGGCTTACTATTATCCACAGTTTCATGTATTGATGCAAGGTCCAGGAATATATTGCCTATGGATACAGAGGTTGTACAATATTGTAAAATCTTCCACATTCCCTTTTTTTTGTAAAAAAAAAAGTGTTAAAATTGTGCAGGAAATAGTGGTTTATTCAGAAAACAAGAAATTGCTAGACACACAAACATTGTACACAAAACTTTTAATTTGTTTCTTTGCAAAACAAAGTTTTTTCAAAAACATTCTTCACACAGAAGTTTCCAAATCATCAAAATCCAGAAAAAATGCACAAACTGTCTTAGCAGGAAATATACTTTTGATATTTTTTCTCATGAACCCAAGAACAGAAAAAGCAAATATCTACATTCCTACAGCACTCTTCTGTGTGGAAATCTGGAGTGGTGCAAATAATATTACTGCTACTTGCTTAATTTTTAAGAAACTATATTAGTACTGCCTTGGTTGAGTAGTTTACCAGAAGAGTTCTCAGCCTAAATAGGTACATAAATAATAGAAGCCAAAATAAAATTTTAAAGCATAAAAATACCATACTATGGTACAAAAGAGTGTTGTTGCCCTTTATGGATATCATAAAATTACACTTAAGTAGCCATATTCCATGTAATACTCAAAGTTGCTAGCATTTTATGAACAATGAAATTATGATGTTTGAATCTCAAAAAATGTGATAGCTAGGCAGATTATTTGTAACTATGGAGTAATACTGGAGGGCAAACTAATAGCACTCTTTTTAATGCTAAATCTGGAATTAAGCAGTTGCACATTAGAAAATTTTAAATGTTACGTTGTCATACATTTTCATTTATTCATTCCTCTTAGCACTCTTCTGCCCAAAGGTAGAAAATAGGAGGAAATTGGTTCCCAACCTGTGGTCCATGGCCCACCAGTGGTCCACAAGATGAAATTATGGTCCATGACCTCACCATTGGTACACTGTTGCCTCGAAACCACATGGCAATGAAAGTAACTGTTCTCACGAAACCCTCTTAAAGTGCTGAGGCAGTGGGGATGTCGGGGGGGGGGGGAGGGGAGGCTGACTACCCACGAAAGATTACTACTACCACATCAGCACTAGATTATTAAATATGGTTTTTTGAGGGCGAGTGCTGGATGGCATATGTTCTGTATCAGAAACTAGAGCTGATGTGGTCTATCCAATGCAATTTTGTGAATCAGCACCCCAAACATCTAAACCGAATCTAAAGTTGACCAAAAACTGATTCGTAACCCTTTTGGTACTAATGTTGGGGAATGGTCCCTGATCACAGTGGTTCCTGGTCAAAAAAAGGTTGGGAACCACCATTCTAGAGAGCAATAATTCTGTGGTAATAGTGCATTCAAACATAGGCTGTTGGGCTTTTATTGTTTAAGGAGGGGTTTAAAATTAGAAATCAATTCATTTATTTCTTCTAGCATCTTTGCGGTCAGAATTAAATCATCAGCATGCAGCAGCAATTGATCAACTAAGACATAATCATCAACAAGAACTAGCAGCTGCCAAAATGGAACTGGAAGGAAACATAGATCTCAGTAGGCACCAGGTATTTTTTTATTCAAAAATGTAAATATCCTTTTTAATTATGGCACAAGGAGGAGGAGACCCATTCTCCTCAAAGCACCTTAAATAATGGCACATGCCAGAAATATGCTCCATATCATTATTTCAGATATGAGGTAATCTAGAGAAGACACTCCCCTAGTCTTTGAGTATTAATGCTCACAGAAGCAGATATCCAAAGAGGGATCACTCTGAGGGTAGGAGTGTAGGAGAAAGATACATTAATGTTGTTGACGGCTTTCACGGCCAGAATCACTGGGTTGCTGTGAGTTTTTCGGTCTGTATGGTCATGTTCCAGGATCATTCTCTCCTGATGTTTCGCCTGCATCTGTGACCAGCATCTTTGAATACTGGCCACAGATACAGACGAAACTTCAAGAGAGAATACTCCTGGAACATGGCCAAATAGTCCAAAAACCTCACAGCAACCCAAGATGCATGAATGTTTCGGAGGGAAGTAGCACAAAAGAAAGACGAGAGTGAATGCAAGGACAAAGATTAATTAAGAAATCAATGTTGTTGCTGCTGTGTATATAAAGTAAATGGAAGTAAAATATATAAGTTGAGCATAACGTTATCTGGAATTCCGATATCTGAAATACTCTAAAATCTGAAAATGTTTACATAGGTGACTAAGATAGTGTCACCTTTGCTTTGTGACAGTTCATTGTACACAAACAAAATGTACAAAAACATTTAAAATATTGCATAAAATTTCTTCAGAGTAGCAGTTGTATATGAAACATAAATGAATTCTGAGTTTAAACTTGAGTTTTATTTTCAAGTTACCTCATTATATACATACTAACAATAAGGGTATTCCAAAATCCCAAACACTTCTGGTCCTAAACATTACAAGAGATGCTCAATTTGTGGTGAATATGTGAATCTGGGGATACCTTCTCCTTCTGTCCACTAAATTGGACTTTGGGTATTTGAGGGGATCTTAGTTCTACAACAGTTAAAGCATAAGGGAACGTTCGAGTAGACAAAGACATTCCTGAAACAGATTCTTCCTAGACTCTGTCTGAATGGAGAAGGAATAAGAACCCTGCTGTCCCAATTTAGTCATAGGAACCAAAGATAAGAGGAAGGCAGAATAGCTATATGTGCATTCCCCTAGGCACAGATGCATGCACACACAGCAAAAGTAAGACAGTTTAAAAATAACAGCATCTCCTAATCAATATAGCTGTTTCTTAAATTCAGTGGCTTTAAAAAAAAAACCCGAACAAGGTGTATTTTAATCCGATTCTGCCTATGCTCAGATTCTCAAAGGGTACATAGAGCTTCTGTTAACTATTTCCATTACATACAAACCTTACTTTCCATTATGCTTTGTACTAATACCTAGAAGCTTAGGCTCAAGAGATTTTCTGATTGGAACTGAGAGGCTGGTCCATATTAGGGTTTAGGGAACCTCCAGACTGCAGGATAGTTTAAGAAGTGATCGAGGCAAATAGAGAAAAACCATGCTTTCCCCAGTTAGCTTCTGTCAGTGAAAAGATTTGCTGAGTCAAATACCCATCACTGAATGAAAATAACTTTTGAATTTACAAAAAAGCAAGTTTGAATCCCAGCCACCATATTAAGAAACCTAAACACTTAAATATTGGTAACATCTGGATCCAGAATGGGCAAAATGTAGCCTGTGAGCCACTAGCAGTCTAGTCAGGAGCTACGTTACATTTCTCCATATTCCTTATTTTTTTGTTACATTTCTCCATATTCCTTTTTTTTTGTGTGTGTTTTTTTATAAGATACCTTATACCTTCCATGGAAGGTTGACCAGTTTTGTCATATTTTCAGCCTTTCCAGGCTGTTTTAGGACAGTGAGGGGCTTTTTTCCAAAACAAGAATTGATTTTTGGTTACTCCTGATTTTGAAAAAAACCCTCCCTCAGTTTAAATTTGGAGGGAGGGGCTGGGGGGGATAAAGTGATAACATCGGCTCTCCCATTCCTTAAATCAGCAGTGTCAGAATCATTTTCACCGAGGGCCACATCAGCTTTACTGTTATATCCAAAGGGTTGTTCATAATTGTAAAATTGTATAAATATATATTGCTCTGGTATTGAAAGCCTCATGGGCCACATAAATTGATGTGATGGGCCAGATTCAGCCCATGTGCTTAAATATATGTAAGTGGCCTTTTCAAAGAAAAAACACCAAGACTGGTGGGGGAGGGCATGTTTCTGGAGCTGGAGAAGGTTCCATTACTCACCCTTGTTTAATATATATGTCAGAGGCTATTTAATCTTGTACAAAAATAGGAATAGCATCAATTTGATACCCAGTATCTGAATCATAGAATCAAAGAGTTGGAAGAGACCTCATGGGCCATCCAGTCCAACCCCCTGCCAAGAAGCAGGAATACTGCATTCAAATCACCCCTGACAGATGGCCATTCAGCCTCTGTTTAAAAGCTTCCAAAGAAGGAGCCTCCACCACACTCCGGGGCAGAGAGTTCCACTGCTGAACGGCTCTCACAGTCAGGAAGTTCTTCCTCATGTTCAGATGGAATCTCCTCTCTTGTAGTTTGAAGCCATTGTTCCGCGTCCTAGTCTCCAGGGAAGCAGAAAACAAGCTTGCTCCCTCCTCCCTGTGGCTTCCTCTCACATATTTATACATGGCTATCATATCCCCTCTCAGCCTTCTCTTCTTCAGGCTAAACATGCCCACCTCCTTAAGCCGCTCCTCATAGGGCTTGTTCTCCAGACCTTTTATCATTTTAGTCGCTCTCCTCTGGACACATTCCAGCTTGTCAATATCTCTCTTGAATTGTGGTGCCCAGAATTGGACACAATATTCCAGATGTGGTCTAACCAAAACAGAATAGAGGGGTAGCATTTCTTCCCTAGATCTAGACACTATGCTCCTATTGATGCAGGCCAAAATCCCATTGGCTTTTTTTGCCGCCACATCACATTGTTGGCTCATGTTTAACTTGTTGTCCACGAGTATTCCAACATCTTTTTCACACGTACTGCTCTCGAGCCAGGCATCCCCCATTCTGTATCTTTGCATTTCTTTTTTCCTGCCAAAGTGGAGTATCTTGCATTTGTCACTGTTGAACTTCATTTTGTTAGTTTTGACCCATCTCTCTAATCTGTCAAGATCGTTTTGAATCCTGCTCCTGTCCTCTGGAGTATTGGCTATCCCTCCCAATTTGGTGTCGACTGCAAACTTGATGATCCTGCCTTCTAACCCTTCATCTAAGTCATTAATAAAGATGTTGAACAGGACCGGGCCCAGGAAGAGAGTGGAAATCTGCCTCATTTCAACTCTGTGTTAAGTTTCTGCATGTGGCTTTCCTCATTCTGCAGGGGAGTGGAGAATCATCCTTGATAGTGGAGGGCGGTGACCTACAGAATGATTCAAAAGTCTGTTTAATGTAAAGGAGCAGGCACAGCTTTTTCTGTAAGCTCAGTTGCATCCCTATAACTTAACACAGCTAACCTTTCTTGATCTGAATGATTTGTAAATAAAAAATATGCAAAAGAAGTAAGTCTCTTATTTTCAAACAGGAGAACAAAACATCACAGAAATGTCATAAACAATTCTTTATATATATTTATATTGATATTGATATTTGCTTAATAGGAAAAGGAGTTTGTGTGCCGGATATCAGATCTCCAGGATGAACTGAGGCATCGAGATCATCATATATCTGAACTAGATAAGGAAATACTTACTTTGCATGAGAATATAAGTGCACTAACTAAAGAACTGGAGTTCAAAGGAAAAGAAGTTCTCAGAATACGAAGTGAATCTAATCAACAGATTAGGTATGAATATTGGTGATGTCAGGTAATATGTTCTGGTGGATTCAATGTGGGATTTTTTGTTTTTTTTTAAAGTCATAGAATAGTTTATGCTGTCAGATTAAAACTGCTTTGTCAGTATAAATGTCTTGATTGATGTGGCAGCATAGTTTAAGATTTGAACTACCTATCACATAAAAGACAGTCTTGATTTGCCCAGAGTAGAACCTAACAGTAAAGTACATTCTTGACCAGTTAGTTATAATGTTAATTTTATAATTTAACTAAAATAGCCTGATGTGCACTTTGTTTAAACTCTTAATGTTTATAAAGCATTAAAGGAGATGACTTATATTCATGAAATAAGCTAGAAGTTCAGAGAAACACATGGAGTACAATTAGATTTCATAAATGTTATCAGTGATACTGAACACAAAGCCTTTGCAAATATGGCAGGAAAGCAATATGAACAAAGTTGACTGATGTAAGAATAACTTTTTTTAACATAAAATAAATTAAACAGGCTGTATGAACAAGATTTAAACAAGAAACATGAGAAAGAGCTGGATGTCATGACAGCAGACCACATCAGAGAGAAACAAAGCATTCTGGCAGATTTTAATAAGACTCAAGAGCTGCTCAAGGAAATTAATTCAGCTTTGCAAGTTTCGTAAGTTTTATTACATTAAACAATTTCATGTGTGGACCGAGTTTGAGTGGCGTGAACTATAATATTACTCAGTGAAGTAGTACAGTCATCCCTTCACATTCGCTGGGGTTAGGGGCCCAAGACCCCAATGAAAGTGAAAAACCATGAATAGAAAATGCTATTTTTACCTGAGAGAACATCTCTGTATACATTTCTAGGTCTTCCAGAATGTCTCTCTGATTATTTTTTGCTGGAAGCTGACCACAAAATTGCACTGGAGGACCTAGAAATTCCTAGAGAGAAAGTTTTTAAATCAAATCTGTGTATAATCAGATCTGCCAAAGTTAAAATTACAAATGTGGAGGGACAACTGCTGTAATAGTATTTGATAGGTATGCTCATGTGGAAGCACTTCTAAATGAAAAATCTATGCTTCTCTTGCTTGGTACACCCAATTATACTTAACATTTTTGGAAACATTTAGGACTACAATAAGTATAGTATTGAACACACAGGAGGAATATAGAAGTTTATCAACATTTATCATTTTGAAAGAGTTGACTCATGTTCTGTGTTTTCGTTTTAAAACTGTTGAAAAAAATTGAAATGACAGTCATAGGTAGACACATACTAGGAACAACCCAAGTTTTGGTAAACAAACTGAACTTTATTTGAACATTACCAAGGTTTGTGTTTTCTTTGTCTTCTAGAAGGCTCTTCTTTGAAATGGGAGATTTTTATTTTCTTTCTATAATTATAAAATATTCTAAAAATTATTTAAAAGATTAATTTCTTGCTTGCTTCAAAATATGTATACACCAATCTTACAGATGATTGGTAACCTATATATATGTCTTTTCAAACATTTTAGACACACCGAGTTCAATTGTACTGACTGTTGTCTTTTACACTAGAACTTACCATTTATTCTGTCCTTCCATGCTAGAGCAAAGAGGGTTTTTTTCTTTCTTGTTGGACATAATTGTGCATTTTGGCTCATTTCAAAAGTTTTTGCACTTTAAATGTTTATTTTGCAAAACAATCACTTATGCAAGTAATTTCTTTTGTGCATACAAATCCCAAATGTTTGGCATGTAAAACACATTACTTTGTGCAAAAATGCTTTGGAGAAAAGGGGGAGTTTGGAAACAGGAGATATCTTCACACAGTATCCAGTGTTAAAACTCTCACAGCTTTTGCCCTTTTTTCATGGTGGATGAGTACATTTGCAAGCATTCTTTATAATCCCAGGTTACACAGATACAAATGTATGAATTGTAGTACAATGGTGCCCTGGTATGAGGGGTTTCAAGGCCTCTGCAGATACCAAAAAAGTGGATGCTCAAGTCTCTCTTCCTCACCACCCAATCCTCCCTCAAAGGAATTCGCTGCCATGACACAAGCTTCAGCCTGCCATATCCCCCACCCTTCTCAGTGGTTTTTCTCCTTCAGCAGGGCAGTTCTGCAGAAGAGCTTGGAATATTTTAATACCTTATTTTTGTATGGTTATTTTTGATCCACATTCGGTTGAATCAATGGATTCAGAGTCCTCAGACATGTACAGACCACTGTATAAAATGCAAACATTAAATATGTACATCAGTGTTTCTCAAACTGTGCTCCTCCAGGTTCTTTTGGACTTCAGTTGCTAGAAATCCCAGCGATCTTACCAGCTGTTAGGAATTGTGGGAGGTGAAGTCCAGAACACCTGGAGGAGCACAGTTTGAGAAACAGATGTATACTAATGTTGGCTAGAGGTGAGTGCCTCTGCTGAATTAATATGACCAAAAAGTGTGCCTAGATGTTCTCAACTTATTACCAGTGGAGCAACAGATACACAAAATATATATTTAATAAGGCTTGTAATTTGTTTTCACTTAAAGTTGTGTCTTTTTGAATCTTTTTAAATGTGTGATTCTGGTTCCTTTCATGTCATTTATCTCTGTCTCCATCTGTTTGTGGTTTTATTCTTTAAGAGAAGTAAAAGGAGGGGGAAAACTAACATTATTATAATTTTAGTTTTAATTTTTGACAACAAAAACAAAATTATTTTTAATGAAATTACTATTCTTAACATAGAAATAAATGGAACTTCTAATCCATACTTTGAAAACCAAAGGTAAACTACTTTGCATGTTGGAATGTTCTTCCACATTGAAAAAATCTCTGAATGTAGAAAATCAGTATGGATAAGAAAGGGCTATACTTCAAGTTCTTGTCCCTGACATGCTCATCTAACATACCCCTGTGGGATGATTTAACAACATGATTTCCTTCACGACTGTATCTAAAATTTGAAAGGTACAGCCCGATCAGTTTGATAACCTGGTTTGCTTTTTGTGCAAACTAGTTCTATAACATGCCCAATAGGTAAACATACACATTTGGCCTAAACTCAGCTCCAGTGGAAAAGAAAAAGGAGATGGACCTTTAAAAAAGTTTATATGATTGGGAAAAAAAAGAAAATTTAAAAGTGCTTGTTATAAGAAATGAAAGAAGAAGCACGTTCCCAACAACAAGCACAGCAGAGTGGCCTAGATTTTGCAGCTATGGTGTCAAAAAAACTAAAGCTCAGAATAAAATGATAGAAATTGTAGAGATGGATTTAACAAGAAAGCCCTATCAAGCATAGAGGAAGAAAAAGCTGGGCCTTTTGTTTACAATATGGATGGAGAAACAAACACAGGTATAAAAGAAAAATGTGGGTTTTACATAAGTTCCAAAAATGGGAACTATGTGCAACTTTGCTTGAGTAATATGGCTTATGAGAGGCCAGGAATTCAGTTTTAGATTAGCAAGAAGGTGGTCGGGATTATTGTATGAGGAACAAACAAATAGCATCCTAGGCTACAAAAGAAATCCACAAGTATATTCTCATTTTCATTTGAAAATTTCAGAGACATCAGTGAGTTTGGATACATTTCCTTTTCATTTCCATAAAGTGAAAAGGAAGATCTGAAAAAATACAGACCGGTTTGTCTGACATTGATATTAGGGATGATCAATCAATGGATTTGAAAAGGTTCAGAGGCAGGTAGCTGTGATGTTGAGTGGAATGGGAACAGCGTTTAAAGCTTCTATGGTATTATTTTACAAAAAAGAAACAGCTATCAAACAGCTTATTAAATTAAGGTCAAGTATCCCTCAGATAACCAAGTAAATGTGTTCCTAGACAGTCCTTCTTTAACATAAATGTTGGTACTAAGGGGGAAATTGAAAGAATTGGGATAGGTTCCTATACCACAGAAAAGAAGACCAGTTTAATAATTTTCAACAAACCTTTTATCCAAAAATAATGATGTGAAACAAAGGCCACGTGTGAAATGAAACAACAAGCTGAAATCCTGCATCTGTTTGAGAAGCTGTGGGATACTGCATTGAGCTTGGTTCATTGTAGAAAGTGTAGGGGACTAATTATTATCTATGTCCTCCTCCCCCCAAGGGGTCATAGCCCTGGAAATTGGCTGATGAGCACCCAAACTAGTCATTACTTTTTAGTCAATTTGGACGATTTTTGCTCAACATTTTTTGTGGCACAGAAGATGGGAGGAATAGGGATGGGGGTCTGGCAGTAGTCAGAGGCTACCAAAAACAACAACAACCCTAAGGTCCACACATGGTAATTGTCAAAGTTACAAAATCTGAGCACTCCTGGATACTGTGATCACCTGCACCTCCACCGAAAGCATCAAAACCAGTTGCATAATTCCACAATTAGGACTTCTTCCATCAGCGGAACTGGGAAACCAGCAACACTGGTGCCTCTCATAATGGCTATAAAATATGCTTTGAAGCACTGGTGACCTACAGAGCAAATGTTCATGTTGATTGTGGGACTAGGGAGAAAAAAGATCAGGCTAGCAGATTTCTGCAAGCACAGAGTTGGATTTAGCATTCAGACTTGATACCTAGCTCTACTGGAGGGTGCAGTCCCATATAAGACATGCTGAATAAACTATGTAGCTCCATCATAGCAACAGATTTCCTAATGCACACAATGCACACAATTTTAGTTTTGTCACAGTTTATAATTAGTTTGTTCAGAACTAGTCTGATGATTTCATAATAAATAGCAGTTTGCAGTTGTATTCAAAAATCACTAACATTCAGAAATTACTAACATTTCCACAAATGCAAGGCTTTATTTTCTTGGGTTTTCTCTACAGTTTATAAATTGTATGCTTATTTCCACACTCTCCTTTAATGCTTCTTCACTGTTTAGTCCTTTTTTCACAGTTTTCTTGACTTAACTGTTATTTTTCTTTTGTGGTGTGTTTGCATTCTGTTTCTACTATATTTCCTCTGCAGTTAATCTAATACTGTCTTCCACATTAGCTGATTTATTACATTATGTCTTTACTGAAAAAGTAGAATTCTGTTGGCAATTGTGACATAGGGAAGTCAGTGAGTTCAACATTTTATTTCCATTATTGTAGCCAACAAGGAGAAACCTACTTAGGTGTGGAGGGGTGATATCATAGCCCTTGTGATTTGTTGCTTAATGAAGTTGATTTCTCAGTACAAAGTTATGACATTATGTTTGAAGTCTGTATTGTTATTAAACTATGCTTTTGTCTCCTATAAAGTTTAGAAGAAATGGAAGAAAAATATCAAAACAGGGAATCAAGACCAGAAGATTTGCAGCTTATTGCTGAGTTGAAAGACCTGATTGCTGAGAGGGATCAACTGATAAAGAAACTGATTGTAAGATTTGTTCTCTTTTTGGTAGGAATAAGTCAAAGGCCTATGATCCTTTTATGGCGGGATCTGCAATCATGGGAACCCTGTATAGGATCCCTTACACTGGATGAGGTTGGGAAGCCAAGATGTGAATAACTGTATTGTCTGGGTGTTTTGTTTGTTTGTTTGTTTATGACATTTATGTGCCGCCCTTCTCGCCCCAAAGGAGACTCAGAGCGGCTTACAGTAATATATAAATACAATATATTATATTATTACCATAGCACAATATTATATATTACTATATTGTACTATAACATTATACTGTAATATTATTAGTAATATTACATGTAATATAAAATATATAATTATAATATCATATTAGTAGTAGTATAATATTGTATTACATTGTAATATTATCAATGCTATATTATTATATTATATTATATTATATTATATTATATTATATTATATTATATTATAAGCACGGTGCAGGAGACAAGATGGAACTGTCTTCCTGGCCCCTCTCTTCACTCTGATCTCAGAACAGCAGTTGGTGTTGGAGGGGTGGGGGGCTCCCAACTGATGACACTGAAGTGAGAATGACAATGTTCATTGTAATGGTAATACCATTTTCTTCAGCTGTTCCTGAGTAGCCAAATCCCGTGAGCCCCTATGTCACTACAGTTGGTAATATGATTCAGTCAGTATTAGACATTTAATATTAGTACAAGGCCACAATTAATATTCCACTAGAACATATTCGTAGCTAGTGTAACAGTAAAATGACCTGCTAAAGTTCAATATAGCCAACAGAGTTGGTACATAGATGAAACCAACCCACACAATTGTATCAAAAGATAGGAAACCCACTACAACCCCTTAAAGAAAGAACTAGGTAAGTGTATTTGGTAGCAGCTAGACTTAAATTACCATATAAATGTCGGAATTGTTCTGCTGCAAATTGAAATGCCCATCTTCCGTTTATACCTTCTGACTTTTAGTTCAAATTTGGCACCTTCAGATTTGAGTTCTTCCTAATGATTTGTGAACAGGCATAGTAGCTTGAAATGCCAGGATGACTGATATGGAAATATAATTATTATACTAGTTATTATACATGCTTGATACAATATGAATTTTGTTGTTTGTTCTTTGTCAGGATGACAAAAAATTCTATCAGCTGGAACTAGTCAATAGGGAGACTAACTTCAACAAAGTGTTTAATGCAAGTCCTAATGTTGGTGTTATTAACCCTCTGGTGAAGGTATGTATCATTATTATAATGTTAAAATGAGTAAAATTTGAATTGCTAACACTGAACAAAGAGAACAGAAGAATAACAACTGGGGTGGGGGGGGGGTTCAAAACACATAGGGACAGGTGGATGTGGTCCTCAACAACCTCAACACATTTTTTCAATAAGTGAAATATTACATTCTTATATATTTATTTATTTATTTATTTATTTATTTACTTCGCTTATATACCGCAGTTCTCAGCCCAGGGGCGACTCACTGCGGTGTACAACATAGCAAAAAACAAGGTGCAAAATATAAGACACAGTATAAAATAATCCTCAATTCAACATTATCAGAAAACATATACAGGCAGCCCCTGAGTTACAAACATCCTAATTACAAATGGCTCCTAGTTAAGGATGGGGGTGAGACAACAAGAAGTGAGATACATCTTCCCCTCAGAAGGGAAGAGTTATCATGGGCGGGGGGAAGTGTCTCAACTGAAGATTTATCACAAATCTTTGTTTCCACAAGAAACCAAATTTTTCAAAATCCAATGATCACAGGGACAGAAAGTGAGGTGAAATCTTCTGAACCGGGGCACTGACAGCAAAACAAATACCACAAGGATGTTAATCCTTCCCTATGCTATCCAAAACTTACATGTATATAATTTGGCTGGAATTATGCTTAAAAATGTACCTGTTTTGACTTACAAACAAACCTACAGAACCTATCTTATTCGTATCTTGGGGACTGCCTGTACTTTGGAAGTGTTGGGGTTTTTTTTCAAGTATTGAGGCCGATACGATTTTATATCTTTGTATATAGTTTATTGTAATGTTGTTAAAATATTATATGTGTGTGTATTATGTAGCAATGTTTAATACAATTGCTATTTTGGCTGTTTAGAATTATTATTATTTTTTTTACAGAAACTTTCCACTTGATAAAGGATTTTCTCAAAATATATGGATACTGATATGCTGCCTGTGTTTTTTTCCCGGTTTTGGCTTACCATTGTCCTTCTTGAATGTCAATTTTTTATTTTTTTATTTACAGTATTTATATTCCACCCTTCTCATGTACATTATATCATAATGTACATGATATAAAATGTACATTGCCACAATGTACATATATGTGGCAAACATTCAATGCCGTTTTTGACATACAAGACATATAGACAGAAAGAGGACATTTTGACAGTTATCCAGTTCAACATCATTTGCATTTTAAAGTAATTATATGGAATTATAGGTTTTGTATGTTGATCCTAATGTAGGCGACCTGTGATGGTTCCTCTTCCTTTCTTTGTAATTCCCACTTGGTTACTGTTGTTTCCAAACTTGCTGAGGTGGAGCTTCACTCGCTTCACTCTTCTGTGGAACCAACTTCTGGCAATATTTCCTTCAGCCCTAGGAAAATCTTCTCTAAAGACCTGGGTTCTATCTAGAACAGGGTGACAGTTGGCACTGGGAGCTGGAGAAGGACCCAGAAAATGGCCAAAACCTTCTCCCTGCCTTTCCTCCATCTGGAGTATCCACATGTCCTTTTCATTAAAGGAAAGAGACCTTTCTTTTGTGCATTGTGTCATGCATGAGATGTGCAGTCTTTCCTGATGAGATCAGAAAGCTTTTCCTCTTGGCACATCTGCTATGAGGAAGAAGCCAAGTCATGTTGGCCCAGAAGAAAAATGACAAAATTCATACTTAGGGACTGTATTTGGATCAAAGAAAATGTCACAAATAATGTTGAGAAACTAAAAATCTGACTCGATATCTAAAGCAAATAACTATTTTGTTGACTGTAAATAATATATGTGAAAGTACAATCAATGACATTGCCAGTTTATTTCCTTTGTATCTGAAAAATAGATGCATGTCTGCCATCTAGTGGAAAGAATAATGATGTTTATATTAGTTTGCTGAACTAGATTTTTTTAAAACAAATAAAATCATCCTTTCAGAGCATTGTCAATCACTGATCTCACGGTGTAAGCTGAAGTGAAATCCTCATTGACTGTATATATACTGGGGAGTTTTTGATTTTGAGGGGAGTGCCTCTTGCTGTGTGCCATCCATACAATGGACAGAAGATAGCTGCAGTGTTATATCTAACTATTTCCAGAACCCTCCAGATTAACACAAAGTTCTCTGCATGCTGAAGTGGAGATTCTCAGTGCCATTTTAGCACATTTTTACATAGTTTTATGAGCTTTAGCATTGTAGTTCATTCAGATGTGCCACACAGGTTAAATAGGGTTTCAGATGAACTGTGTATCTTGATTTATTTTCTGGTTAGTTTTACAATCTTCCCAAAAAAAACAAATTCACTTGTTGTTTCTAGTCAATTTCAAACAAACCCCTTGATTTTTCTGTTATTTTTCAGGCATGAAAACAATTGTTTTCAGTGTCTGTTTTCCTCAAAGGAAGAAGGAAAACTGCTATTGAAACTTACGAAGCTATGTGTTGGTTTCATCCTCCTCTCTTTGAGGTCATCTACAATTTCAGTTTCTCTATTCATGCATAGTAACATTTAAAAATAATATTTAAAAAAATCAATCAGGTATCAGTGAGAATTACAGCTTTACAGACAGATCAAGCCATTTTACTCAAACTAAGTTTAGTTCTGAATAAGGTGCTCTGATCTTTTTCATACCATACTGGCATGCTTGGTTTGCAACCTCAAGTGGCAGAATGTACTCTGTTAACGCTTCTTTTTTTCCTGAATGGTGGGACTACAATGGGGTATTTTGGGGGGGGGGGCGGTCCGTACCTCTAATATAAAAGGTTTCAGGTTGCAGAGTGGGTCATGTGCCTTAAATAGACCCACACCCACCTCCCTCTTGTTCCCATCATGGTCTGTTCCTGTAATTGCATGCAATCTATAGCCTTTCTTCCCTCCAAAACAAATAGGCAGCATTCATACTTCCCTACCTGCAAAAGTTGCAGGCAAATCCTTCTTTAACTTTTCGTGGCAGATGACTGACCTTTTTTTATTTCAACTGAGTATGATTTATGAACTCAACTTTGTTTTTTGGGATCAAAATTTGAAGGGAAGTATTTCTGAAACTGAAAAGATAGCCATCAAGCAAAATCAGTACTTGCAAAGCTTGCTAATCCAGACAGATAGATTTCCCTTTTCCCCCCTGAAGTACACCAGAAGCATTTGCTGCATGTTGTTTCTAACATACCCATATAAATGTCTAAAACAGCCACTAGGTGGCATACTACAAAGTTTTTCTCAACCCCAACATTCAGTTAGGGGATGACAAATTTGGTTGCAACCCACTTTTTAAAAAGCTTTGTTTGACAGAAGCAATTCAGGTAAAAATTAAAGTTTAAACATTCTTTAGCATAGATAATGTTGTTTCTTATTTCTGTCTTAGAAATTAAATTGACTGATATAAAAGTTTTTTTGTAATCCAGTTTTAATTGTACAGGACTAAGAAGATGACTAGGAATTAAAACGCTTTTTAAAAATTACGCTATGATAATCTTCTTCTATATTAGTATATTTGGGTGTCACTGAATTAAGACTGTTAACCATAACAAAGAAACAGTTCCCATTGTTTTCCTGCAGAACTCTTGATACAGACTAGATCTTTAAACATTATTTAAAGTTTCACTCAATATTGTTCATCTGACTGAAGCGTTTACTTTTAATATTCCAAAGGTAACAGGCTAAAAGTGCAATAAATAAATAAATAACCCCTAAGGCCATAACATCCAGGTAAATAAAAACAAACTTGAAATCCCCACCCCATCAGTTTCCTCATTTGTACAGGCCCTTCCTCACATTTGTTATTCTTAATGCAGCAAAAGAAGAAGAATGATAAATCAGCAAACAGGTTTGTGAGTGTCCCCAATCTAAGTGCCCTGGAATCTAGCGGAGTGGGCAATGGACATGCTAACCGTCTGGACCCTATTCCAAATTCACCCATCCATGATATTGAGTTCAACAGCAGCAGACCACTTCCACAGCCAATACCACCCAAAGAGCCCAAGACGGTTTTGAGGTGAGCACTGCCTCACCAGTTTTTGTTTTTCCTGACTTGGAGAAAATTTTGATTTCTTTTTAGCTGAATCCTATCTGTCTTAACTGAACAAAAGAGTACAAAATTTTATTTTGAAATTCTAATTTTTACATTCTCTTTTAAGCCTCTTTCCAGTATCCCTTTTTTATTGTAAAACTTGTTGAAATGTGATCACCCCTTGCCTAATGTCTCAAACCCATCCTTTAAATTTTTAAGGAGATACACTTATCAGATATAGTTCTCATGTTTTCAATTGTTTACCTCAATGAACAATTGTGTTAAATGTTTGTGTAAATGCTGGCTGTAACATGTTATAATCCCCATAATAAAAATCATTATTCTGTAAGAGTGGTTCTTCCCTGACAAACTATTTACCTTGTTAGATGAATGTGTATTGTTTTATTCCTTTTCCTTACCTCAGAAAAAAACTTCCTTGGAAGCAAGCTTAGAATATATGTCAGTATGTGCATGTATTAGGTATTATTTAATGCTGTGCTTCAGCATTAAAATATTCACGTTTAGCTTGCTTTAGGAAGTGAGGAAATGAATTTTACTACCAGACCAAAAGATGTAATATTTCATATTTTGGAGAGAGCAAATGCCTTCTCCGTCTTGCTTAGATCTGGGAACAGGAAATAGAAGAATATTAGCATTTTATTGCTAAAGGTGAAGTTAAATACCGGTAATATGTAATGTTCCTTATTTTTCCCTATGCATGTGGAATGTATGTGTGTTCAGGCGGCACTAACATGCATGTGCATGAATTCATGGACTGTGATGCTGGCGTTTCCATTGCAAATTATTTCGTGCCTTGTATTGCCCTCCAAACGGTAGGGATTATTTTTCTTAATTTGATAGCCAAACATTTAATTTAATGAAGCATTAAAGTGCATGTAGAAATCACATTATAAAGGTTTACTTGGAAATTATGTTTAGGAATGTTTGTTTTACATTGGGTTCCTTGCTAGAATGTGTCCCTTCATGTGCATGCAGTCACAGTATTTCATTTACATTATGAGACATTTAATGTCTGTAATTGTTCCATTAAGGACAAGTAGTCATTCAGCATGCCTTTGAGAGTACGATGCTTGCATCATACTTCGAACAACAAACTTGACCAGAAGAAAAGGATGCTAAAAGAGGATATTCTCCCAAAAAATATTTTCATACGACACTACAGTTTTTAAACAAGATCAGCAATCCATTCATTTTTCTTTTTCAAAATATTGTTTTTCCGCCTTGTGATGTGGCTTAGTGACTTTGTGCTGCTGATGCTCTCCAATGAAGTGGATGATCAGAGGTAGAAAAAGGGTATTAAAATGAATCATGCAATTCAGATGTAATACATTCCAAAGGTAGATGATGTGCTTCACTATGAACTGGCGTCATTGTACTTTTTCTAGGCGTTTTGCTGGTTCTCTGTTGGTTGTGGGTTAAACCTCTCTTTTCTTTTTACGAATTTAGCCCTCCTCAGAATGAAGCTTCTCCCGTGGCTTCCCCGGATCCACAGCGTCAGGAATGGTTTGCCCGTTACTTCACATTCTAAGAGATTATTTTTGTGTGTGGCACAGCGTGGTGTGGACTGTTCATAACAGCATGACCTTAAAATAAACCCTTATGTGAACAAGCTTTCCTGTAACATGTCAAACACTGTGAATGAGAAAGTATTTGTCTCTGATTTGAAAATGCACTGTATTTTATGTGATATTTGTTGGAATCACTCGACATGGTAATATAAATGTGCTTAATGACACTTATTTTTATTTAAAAATGAAAAATATTTAAACTTTGTAATTATTGCATAATAAATTTTTGTAGAAGAAACTTAAAGTTTCCTTCTGCTTTTCCTATAAATACGTATTTTCTTTGGTTCAGGACCAGCTTTCCTTTCTTGTTGCCCTCCCCAAATGCAACCAGTTGCATGGTTATTGTATACAAAATACACTGTCAACTGTTTTTTTAAAGCAGACTGTGGCAAGATATGTTTAAATCTTTTTATTTTTATTTATTTTGTAGACTTTGGAAATTGTGTTTACTCTAAAAGTGGTGAAGAATGCAAAATAAATATGCATATAGTAGTATAGCAGATGGCTTTTAGAACTGAGTGGTTTTAAGATCCTAGTAAAAAAGAAAAATACATCTTTATTTCTTGTCTGCAATTGATCTGCCCTCTAGGAGTTATAATTAATATGTTTTACTGTTGGATTTCAGCTAAATTTTGTCTTAAATGTTTTATAAATACTTGAAATGTTCTTTAGAACATTTGGAGTACTACATTATGTCATGCTATGTAAGCAAAGAATCATTTATGGAAATCTGCATTTTGAGGACATTATCATCCTTTGGGCAAAACTCAGGCTTTACAAAAAAAATAGTGCTAAGTCAATTATGCATAAGAAAGCATGTAAATCGTTCATAAGAACTCCAGCATACTTAATTTGCAAGGAAAGATGTTCCTTCTTCCATTATAAAATTAAGCCAGGAACCATGTGACCTTTTTCACAGAGCAAGTCTGATTTTCCACTCTATTACACCTGGCTTTCAGTTGTACGAGTTCTCTCCAGAAAAGAAGGAGTACACTGGCAAATCTGGTTTATATATTTATGTTTAAGCTGTTGTTAGTTCCAAGATTACCACAAATGTAATCAAGATTGGTAATCTCAGGGAGAAATTTTTCTTTGCTTTATGAATGTACATTAAGATTTGATCTTTATATCCTTAAATGTGGGAAGAGGGAGATTGCTTGGTTATTTTAAATAAGATTTTTATCCTTAGATACAAAGTGTAACTCTTCATTATCTCAGCTGAAGTCCTGACTATGTCTTCCCATTATGCAGAAGCATAATACTCAAAGAAAGGTACCATCACTAGTTAAAATAAGTTTTATATGTAGCATATGTATAAAAGAATAATTTGTATGTTTTCATATAAAAATATAAAATATTCTAAATCAAAATTTTAAAAATATATTTCGTGTAAACTCAGCCTGAAAACTTCACTGAAGCTGTGTTCTAATGTTCTCCTGCAAGTCTACAGCAGTGCTTGGCAGATACCCTATGGTGGATGGTTTTAACTGTAGGTATACACAGCCTTTACATTAGAAGAAAGCCATATTGAATCAAAGACAGATTTTTTTTGGCTGTTACGTGAAATAAAACACACTCGATAATTTTGCTATGATTTCCGAAGTATTTGTTGTGTTGTTTATTTTTCTGCTCTGAGGTGATCATATTACTTGACAAGAACAGTGCTAAATATAAAAGAGGTACATGCTTCTTAAGTGTAGCAGTATTTAGTGCCCACTTAAAATTTCTAATTAACAAAATGCTTTTTGTTCTTCCTAAGATGTGTTAATGCAAATGGTATTTGCCATCACAGTAACAGGGAAAGAGAGTTTCATTCCTATACCTCCCTCTGTTGTGGGAAAACTATACATAGTTGCCCTGTTTTGCTCTTAAAAAACAGCCTCAATACAAAATTGAATGTAAAAGAAAAATGCTTTACTCCAGCAAACAAAATAAGCAAATGCAATTGAAAAAGAAAACAGGGAAGTCTTACTGCAGACACCAATGAAAGTCTTTTGCAAAAGTCCCAGCAAAATCAGTAGACAATAAGGTACAGATCACGAAGTCTTTAACACAAAGCAGGTTATGACAGTAACAGAGTTGTTGTTAGCAGCGAAAACCTCCCTTGCCCAACTAATACAACAAAACGCAATAAGACAATTCGGTCCCGTATTCTAACTTAACCAAAGCTTAAAATAATTGGCATAAACTTAGCATCAAATGTTTTAACCAGACTTCATCCTATTCCTTTATGTACTATTGTTGAGGATTCCTCATCGTCAGAAAAGGAAGGGGAGCAGGGAGGTGCTCAGGTCTTGGAGGGAGAGGAAGAAGAATCCGACAGTGAGGTTTTGCAGGTGCCTACTTTTGTAGAAAGACGGAGGGAGTCAGAGAACAGGCGGCGGTCAGCTCGATTAGCTGCTAAAAGATTGATGAGCTAATTGGGTGACGCCCTAAGCCCTCCTGCGTGGGGTATAAATCAGAAGCAGGAGAACTTAGCTTATCCCAAATTTTAGTGACTAACCCTTTCCACTTCACATTACTAAAAAAACCCACCAGATATTTTAAATAAAATACTTGTTATGAACAGTGAATCAAGATTTTTGAAAATGTTCTGAATTAATAAGGAATGAATTTGGCTCATTAAGTTTAAATCATCATTACTTATCAATTCAGAACATTTTCTAGAATCTTGATCTGTCTCACTAAGTTTAATTAGAAACCCCCAGTGGTGCAGTGGGCTAAATCCTTGTGCCAGAGGTCTGCTGACAGATAAGTCAGTGGTTCGAATCCGGGGAAAGCTGGTTGAGCTTCTTCTGTCAGCTCCAGCTCCCCATGCGGGGACATGAGAGAAGCGTCCCAAAAGGATGGTAAAACATTGAACATCTGGGCATCCCCTGGGCAACGTCCTTGCAAACGGCCAATTGTCTCACACCAGAAGCGACCTGAAGTTGCTCCTGACACAAAAAAATTAAGTTCAATTTCCTGACCTAGAATACAGTCACATACATCCCAACTCATATATTTGTAAATTTGATAAACCCCCTCAAAAACTGCTGCTATGGGGCTTGTCCAGTCATAGAATGGTTGTCATTGGGTCAAGTTAGTCATATAAGACAAGTAATTTATATATCAAACTTAATACAAAGCAGAGATTGGGCCTTATGCCTGTCTAACTATTAATTTATTTACTATATTTACATCCTGCTTTCTCTCACCCTAAAGGGGACGCAGAGCGGCTCACAGTATGTCAAAATTCAATACCGCATATACAAACAGATAAAAATACAATACATCATATACAAAACCAAATAAAAACATATAAATACTATAAAACTATTAAAACCATGAGACCAAGTCAGAGCCGTCGTTTGTGCTGCTACAATTATCCTGGTTGCCTATTGCACTTATCCAAATGTCTGCTCCCACAGTCAGCTCTTTACACTTTTCCTGAAAACCAGGAGAGAGGGGGCCAATCTGATATCACTGAGGACCGAGTTCCCACAGGGGTGGGACCAAGATAGGGCCTCCCTGGCAGATCGTAATGCTCTCACCGGTTCATAGGGAGAGATACGTTCGGACAGGTAAGTTGGGCCAGGACTTTATAGGCCAAAGTCAGCACTTTGAATTGTGCTCGGCAGCAGACTATCTACATCAGAGGTTCTCAAACTAAGGCCCGGGGGCCGTATCCAGCCCTCCAAGGTCATTTACCCGGCCCTAGCTCAGGATCAACCTAAGTCTGAAACAACTTGAAAGCACACAACAACAATCCTATCTCATCAGCCAAAAGCAGACCCACACTTCCCATTGAAATACTAATAAGTTTATATTTGTTTAAATTGTTATTCATTTTAATTGTATTGTTTTTGAGTGTTTTTTGCAGTATAAATAAGATATGTGCAGTGTGCATAGGAATTCATTCATGTTTTTTTCAAATTATAATCCGGCCCATCAACAGTTTGAGGGATTGTGACCAGGCCTTCTGTTTAAAAAGTTTGAGGACCCCTGATCTACATATTTTACTGCACAAAATACGTGGACCTTCATAATTGGTTGGAGTTTAGTTCCAGAGCATGTGGCACAGGGCCACTGCTGTGGTTTACACTGCAGCCAACCATGGGCTTTAAAAGGGAGTGGAGATAGTCACACTAGGAAGCATTTTATCCCATACCTCATTTTGTATCCCAGTTATTGTTAAAATTTCTGCAGAAGGATGGAGGAGATGGTAAGCCTGGTTGCACAAGGAGAATACTGCAAAATTTGTTTTACTTTTAAAGATTTGGACCCTGTTGCTCAAAGTCCTAAACATTTATTTTATCCCACATGTGTTAGACATTGGTCAGCCTTCCTACATTTGGAATGAAATCATAGCATATTTTACTTTTTTTGCTCTTAGCCTGAGGCTTGAGTCCAACAGGATCATAGGTACAGCAGCTAATTCTATACATGAATTGTTAAAAGAAACTTTTGCACCAGATATATATAAAGGAAGTTTGGTGGAAGAGGGGCAGGATCAGGCATGGGCAAACTTCAGCCCTCCAGGTGTTTTGAACTTCAACTCCCAGAAATCTCAACCACTTTACTGACTGTTAAGAACTGTGGGAATTGAAGTCCAAAAAACCCGGAGGGCCAAAGTTTGCCCATGCCTGATTCTAGCCTCATTTCCCTTCTTGAACATTAATTGATGGGAATCTAGTTTTTGTTTACTGTGAGACATACACATGTCTAATAGTTAAATGCATCTTTAAAAAATAGCTAGAATGCCTGTGCTATTCCCCTTTTAACTTGATGTATGGAGGCTTGGTACATAACTACAGACAGCAATCCACACAGGAATCCAACAAAGGGTTTTTTGAAAAACATGAATAACTCTAGCAACCCCAAACATATGCTACAGATTCATTGCTTCAATGGGAGGTCAGAGGAGTCAATGGAGGAAAGAGTTTTAAGATCTGGATGTTGCTTCAATGGAAAGGTGGGAAGGGGAACCATGGAAGAAGGATTTTAAGACCTGGGCAAGGCTTGGATGGAACAGTGGGGAAGAGAGTGGGGGACTGGCATTGTTGGCAGGACATTGGTGGAGAAGTGTGGCAGATTGGGGTAAGGAAGTTGGTTTTGTTAAGCAGCAGCTACAACCCATGAAAATGAAATGAAGATGTTGACAGCCAAACATGGCTGAAACAGAGCACAAGCATATAGGAGGAATAGGATTGCACCAGTATCTTTCTAATGTGTTGATTTAAAATGAAGAAACACTAAAGGAAGAAATTCCTCAGGATACATATATAACAACCTTGAAGTATGATCTAGAACAGTGGTTCTCAACCTGTGGGTCCTCAGTGTTTTGGCCTACAGCTCCCAGAAATCCCAGCCAGTTTACCAGCTGTTAGGATTTCTGGGAGTTAAAGGCCAAAACATCTTGGGACCCACAGGTTGAGAAACACTGATCTAGAACAACTGCTAATACAGATTTTCTGGAGGGTGACTATACTTTTTTCTATCAAGATCACAGTTTTTCATTCTTAGATCTGTGATACAATACATTATAATTTGTTGATTATATTCAACCTACATATGTGAAAAGGTATTCTGTAAGCATCAGTTAGTTCAAAAAATTCCAGAAAGGCACATCTCTCGTCTATCCACACCAGCTAAAAATAACTATAAAAATTGTGTCAGTGAGTTTCTGAAAATATTACAGTTT
Source organism: Anolis sagrei (assembly GCF_037176765.1). Classification (NCBI taxonomy): domain Eukaryota; kingdom Metazoa; phylum Chordata; class Lepidosauria; order Squamata; family Anolidae; genus Anolis; species Anolis sagrei. The sequence goes on from NC_090021.1 coordinate 88,862,723, forward strand.
AAGCTTAGAAATACATTCTTTCACCAGAATATCACCACAGAACACAGGATGTTTCATTAGATACATCAAATATTCCAAAATAACTAGATGTGCTTCTAAAGGCCTAAGGGAATATGTGTAATTTGAGTCATACATGAATCCAACCTATATAGCTATCATTTAGTTACTCTAGGACTTGAAGTCCTTTCGGATTCACTATTTTTAAAACAGCCTCTCATAGTCTAAAACAGCCCATTCCTGCTGTAGATAACAGGAGTTCAGGGCTAGGGTAAAACCAAGGTTATCATTGCAACCTTTCCTTTGCTGCAAACAGGCCAGTAGCCAGGATTTTGATTCGGGGGGGGGGGGGTTGCGTTTGATTCGGGGGGGCTGAGTCTGGGTGAAAGAGAGTCTACCCTAGCAAACCTTTTGTATCGTTACCCCAATACCCCCATGCATATGAGATATATTGAGCATGGTGCTCAGATCATGATATGAATAAATATAGCAGTTTAAATAATCTACCAGTAAGGCCTTTTCGCAGACCACCATGAAAATTTCGGGCTACATGCCTGGCTGCAAATATAAGCAAAATGAAAACTATCATATAATTGTAGGATAATAGAGATGGTAGAGATCACATAGGCTATCTAGTCCAACCCCCCTGCATTACAGGAAAAACACAATCAAAGTACCCCTGACAGATGGCCATCCAGCCTCTATTTAAAAGCTTCCAAGGAAAGAGTTTCCACCACATTTTGTAAGAGCCACTACCGGAAGGCTCTTACAGCCAGAAAGTTCTTCCTAATGTTCAGATGAAATCTCTTTTCCTGTAATTTGAACTCATTGCTCCAAGTCCTAGTTTCCAGCGCAGCAGAAGACAAGCCTGCTCCCTCTCCTTTATGTCACCCTTTCACGTATTTATACATGGCTATCATTTCTCCTCTCAGCCTGTTCTTCTGCAGGCTAAACATACCCAGCTTTCAAAGATGCTCCTCATAGGGCATGGTCTCTAGACCTTTGATCATTTTAGTTGCACTCCTCTGGATACATTCCAGGTTGTCAATATCTCTTTTAAACTGTGGTGCCCAGAATTGGACACAGAATTCTGACCAAAGCAGAATAGAGGGGCACATGACTTCCCTTGATCTAGACACTATACCCCTTTTGATGCGTCCAAACTCCCATTGGCCTTTTTAGCTGCTGCATCACACTGTTGGTTGATGCTCAATTTGTTGGAGACTCACGAAGACTCCAATCTTTTTCACATGGACTGTTGTCAAGCCAGGCATCACCCATTCTGTAACTTTGCATTTCATTTTTTCTGCCGAAGTGTAGTATCTTACATTTGTCTTTGTTGAAATTTATTTTGTTAGTTTTAGCCCAGCTCTCTAATCTGTTAAGGTCATTTTGAAATCTGACCCTGTCCTCTGGAATATTAGCTATCCCTCCTAATTTGGTGTCATCTACAAACTTGATAAGCATGCCCTCTAAACATCCAAATCATTAATAAAGATGTTGAACAATACTGGTCCTAGGACTGAACCTTGCAGCACTCCACTAGTCACTTCTTTCCAGGAACCATTGGTGACATCTTTTTGGGTTTGTTTAACCAATTACAGACCCACCTAATAGTAGCATTGCCTAGCCTACATTTGACTAGTTTGTTTGCAAGAAGGTCTTGGGAGACTTTGTCGAAGGCCTTACTGAAAGATATGCTACATCCACAGCATTCCCTGCATTTACCAAGCTTGTAACTCTATCAAAAAAAAAAAAAGAGATAAGATTAGTCTGGCATGACTTGTTTTTAAGGCATTCATATTGACTTTTAGTAATCGCAGCATTCCTTTCTAAGTGATTGAAAACTGCCTCCTTAATTATCTGCTCCAGAATCTTTCCTGGTATTGATGTCTGTCTGACTGGATGGTAATTGTTTGGGTCTTTTTTCCCCTTCTTGAAGATAGGGACAACATTTGCCCTCCTCCAGTCTGCTAGGACTTCTGCTGTTCTCCAAGAAAGATTATTGCCAGGGGATTATGAAACCACTTCTGCTAGTTCCTTCAATATTCTTGGATGTAGTTCATCTGGCCCTGGAGACTTGAATTAACTTAGAGAAGCCAGGTATTCCTAGACTACTCCTTTGCCTATTTTGGGTTGCATACCCCCTATTACCTCTTCAGTTTCATACTGGTCAGGTTGAATAACAATCTCTTTTGAAAAGGAGGACAAGATTTTTAAAAATGCTTTGAAGGCTGAAAAGTGCATCCAAGTCCAGTCCAGCAGATAAGAAGCAGTTTTTCTAGTTCTGCTAGTTCTGAGGGGGGAAATCATGGGACTCTACACCTTGCCTCTTTAAGGTCCAAACATCACCGTTTTCCCATACTATATACACAGTAAATAAATCAGGACAGCATTTCAGAAAAAAACTCAAGACATGGCTATTCGAGCAGGCATTTGCAAATACTGAGTAATGGACATAAGAACGGAACAACTACGTGATGGGACTGGACATTGTTTTAATGAGCATTTATTGAATTATGTTTTATAGTTGTTATGATTTTATTGATGTTAATGTTTTTATATTGTAATTGTGTTTATGGTGGCATTAAATTTTGCCTTGTAAACCGCCTCGAGTCTCTGGAAGGCTGAGAGGAGCAGTATACAAATACAGTAAGTAAGTAAGTAAGTAAATAAGTAAATAAATGGAAACACTAAAAAAACAAAACAAAGAGGTGAATTCCTGACATGAAACAATCAGAGCCAGCTAACACCTCCCAACAAAGGATTCCGACAGACAGGAAGCAACCAGCCTTTGGCACTGCAAGATCATTCAGTGCTAATCAAGGTGGCTAACTGCAACGTTCACACTTGCCTGAAACAGACAATAGTTCTTCATCCTACCCTGAACGTTATTCCACAGACATATAAACCCCACTTGCCTAGTTTCCAACAGATGTCACAACCTCTGCCATAGATGTGGGTGAAACATCAGGTGAGAATGCTTCTGGCACATGGCCATAGAGCCAGGAAAACTCACAACAACCCAGAACCTATGTTGTTTGTAACCTGGGGATGTACACAACATATGTATGTGTGTGCAATATATATAAGGCATGGGCATACTTCAGCCCTCCAGGTGTTTGGGTTGAAGTTTGCCCATGCCTGAGATACACACACACACACACATATATACACACACACAGCCACACACACACACAAGGAGCCCCTGGTGGCGCAGTGGGTTAAATAGTTGAGCTGCTAAACTTGTTAACCAAAAGGTCGCTGGTTCGAATCCGGGGAACGGTGTGAGCTTCTGCTGTCAGCCCCAGCTTCTGCCAACCTAGCAGTTTGAAAACATGCAAATGTGAGTAGATCAATAGGTAGAAGAAGAAGAAGAAGAAGTTTATTTTTCTACCCTGCCTCCATCTCCCCAAAGGGACTCGGGGCGGCTTACAGGCAAAGTATAATGAAAACAAAAAACAAAAATTTAAAACAGCAGACATTAATAAACATGTATCAAGCAACAACAGGCTAAAACTTTGGAGGGAGAGGGGAAGAAGGCCACTGTGTGAACTAATTCAAAGATAAGTGAATAAGCTGGATAGAAACGTATAATAGAATAGGAAATAGCATGGAACAGAGTGATTAAGCAGGAAATAATTCAACTTAAAACTTAGAAAATGTATATAATAATGTGACATAGGAATTCTAAGGATGGGTTCAGATCATGACTCAATCAAATGCACTAAGAAACATCCACGTTGCAGAATGTGGGTAGGGTGCCAGCCTAATCTCCCTGAGGAGGGAGTTCCAGAGATGAGGTACTGCTTCGGCGGGAAGGTAACGGTGCTCCATGCAGTCATGCCAGCCACATGGCTATTAAAATTGACGGAGATCATGAATATGTATAGACTAACTAATCTAATGACAACATTTCAACAGAGAAGGAAACCCCAAATGGACTGGACAATGGTAAAAGAATTTCCCCATTGTAGTCCCTGTGAATCTTGCATATGGTATTTCCTGTGCCTGCGCAGGCACAGGAAATACCATATGTGCAAATTCACAGGTGACCACTCGGGGAACTATGGTAAGCAACCTATATATCTCAGAAAAGAAAATATAAAAATATAATGGAAACGTTTTTATGATTGATAATTAATGTTGTTTTAATGTGTTGTATTGGCATGATTTTATTCTGCTTTTATAATTGTAAATATTGCGGCATCGAATCACTGCCATTGTGAGCCGCTCTGAGTCCCCCTGCAGGGGTGAGAAGAGCGGGGTAAGAATGATGTAAATAAATAAATAAAAATAATAAATAAAAATATTGATATAAAGGATAACCCGAGGATCTAAATTTATGTATAAAAAATTGTTGTTTAGGAACAAAAGACATAATAAAGAAAGGGATAGCGGAGAAAACGTTTTAGAATAATTGGAAAAATACAAATTTATATTTTGATATCACCACCAAGAAGTAGAAGTAAAAATAATTAGAGAATGGACCGCTTTTTTCTTTCTTTCTTTCTTTCTTTCTTTCTTTCTTCTTTTCCTACTACTTTTCATGTAACTATATACTTTTAATAAAAATTTAATTCCAACCCCCGCTCCCAAAAAAAACCATGCAAATGTGAGTAGATCAATAGGTACCACTCTGGTGAGAAGGTAACGACTGGCCACATGACCTTGGAGGTGTCTACAGACAACGCCGGCTCTTCGGCTTAGAAATGGAGATGAGCACCAACCCCAAGAGTCAGACACGACTGGACTTAATTTCAGGGGAAAACCTTTACCTTATCCTATACACCAGTGGTTCTCAGCCTGTAGGTCCCCAGATGTTTTGGCCTTCAACTCCAGAAATCCTAAGAGCTGGTAAAATGGGTTGTTGTAGGTTTTTTCAGGATATATGGCCATGTTCTAGAGGCATTCTCTCCTGACATTTCGCCTGCATCTATGGTAAGCATCCTCAGAGGTAGTGAGGTCTGTTGGAACTAGGAAAATGGGTTTATATATCTGTGGAAAGTCCAGGGTGGGACAAAGGACTCTTGTCTGTTGGAGCTAGGTGTGAATGTTTCAACTGACCACCTTGATTAGCATTTGATAGCCTGGAAGTGCCTGGAGCAATCTTTTATTGAGAGGTGATTAGATTGTTTTCCCTCTGCTGTTTTAATTTTGCTGGTAAAATGGCTGGGATTTCTGGGAGTTGTAGGCCAAAACACCTGGGGACCCACAGGTTGAGAACCACTGCTATACACACATATATACGTACACACAGCTGCTTTGAGACTTTTGTAAGGACTCTGGGGCAGGCGTCCTTAAGCTGCGGCCCTCCAGCAGTTTGGGACTCCAACTCCCAGAAGCCCTACCCAGTTGATTCAATGCTCAGGACTTCTGGGAGTTGGAGGGCCACAACTTGAGGAGCTGCCTGCTTTGGAGAAACCTTCACTACTAGTACTAATGCTGCTTCAGGGCAGGAGGCGCGCCTCTTCCGCAGCGGCTTGAGCTTCCCTCCCTCGTTCGCTCACGGGAAAAAAAAGGGGGCTCGGCCTCAGAGGCGGGCGGAGGAGAGGCTTCCTTCTGCTCCCTCCTTCCTTCCTTCCCTTCCTCGCCCTCCAAATGCGCGCGGAGGACGGTAAGGTCCGCCTGCAGCCTCGTTCCCCTTTCCGCCTCTCTTGTCTTTTCTCTTTCTCTCTGTCCCTATCTTCGGGGCTCAACTTCGGAAGGCGCGCGCTTTCGCTCTCCTCCGCTTGGCTCCCTCGCGCGCGCGCCTGAACCTGGGAGGAGCCTCGTGCCATTCAAGCAATCCCTTTCCCCGGGCTTCTTTTGGCGCCTTGAGCAAAGGCAGCAGAAAGAAAGGGAGAGGAGGGGGGTGCGTCTCCACCAAGCATGGGCAAACTTGGCCCCTCCCTCCAGGTGTTTTGGACGTGGGCTCCCACCATTCCTAACAGCCTCAGGCCCCTTCCTTTCCCCCCTCAGCCACTTACGCGGAAAAGGAAAGGGCCTGAGGCTGTTAGGAATGGTGGGAGCCCACGTCCAAAACACCTGGAGGGAGGGCCCAAGTTTGCCCATGCCTAGGTTAGCATGAATAGCATAGGGAATAGTATGTATCCCTGCACAACAGCAGACATGGAGTCTCTGCAACTTCTTCATTATGCCCTTGGAGAGCATGGTGTTGTTTATGTGTGAATTATATTTCAGAACTTCCGTTGCAATGGTTTATCAGGCTCCTGTTGGAGTTCAATTCCCTTGTACAAAAGGGTTATGACTGTAAAATAAGATCACCAAAGAGATTGGTACAGATTAAGCATCCCATAGCCAATCCCCAAATTCTAAATACTCCATAATTATTCATACATGAGGCTGAGACCCCATCTACACTGAGTAAAGGTTTCCCATTAAGTCTAGTTGTGTCCGACTCTGGAGGTTGGTGGTCACTTCCATTTCTAAGCCAAAGAGCCGGCGTCCGTAGACCATCCCAAGTTCATTTGGCCAGCATGACTGCATGGAGTACCGTTACCTTCCTGCAGAAGCGGTACCTATTGATTTACACACACATGCATGTTTTCGAACTGCTAGGTTGGCAGAAGCTGGACCCAACAGGAGCTCACTCAGCTCCCCGGATTCCAACTGCCAACCTTCTGGTCAGCAAGTTCAGCAACTCAGTGGTTTAACCAGCTGTGCCACCAGGGGGCCCAAGGCCCCATCTATATACTATATAATCCAGTTTCTGAATGCAGATCATTCTGAATGCAGAAAGGAGATTCCACATGAAAATGAGGAAGAACTTCCTAACTGTGAGAGCTGTTCAGCAGTGGAACTCTCTGCCCCAGAGTGTGATGGAGGCTCCTTCTTTGGAGGCTTTTAAACAGAGACTGGATGGCCATCTGTTGGGGGTGCTTTGAATGCGATTTTCCTGCTTCTTGGCAGAATAAGGTTGGCCCATTGGGTCTCTTCCAACTCTATGATTCTATGATATGCTTTAAACTTTCTGATATGAGTCTACACTGCCGTATAATCCATTTTGAGAGCAGATAATATGCATTCAGAAACTGGATTATATGGCAGTGTAGATGGAGCCTGAGGTATAATATATTGTATAAAAAGGTAAAGGTAGTCCCCTGACATGAAGTCCAGTCATGTCTGACTCTGGGGTGTGGTGCTCATCTCCATTTCTAAGCCGAAGAGCCAGCGTTGTCCATAGACACCTCCAAGGTCATGTGGCCGGCATGACTGCATGGAGCGCCGTTACCTTCCCGCCGGAGCGGTACCTATTGATCTACTCACATTTGCACGCCGCTCCCCGGAATCGAACCTGCGACCTTTCGATCAACAAGCTCAGCAGCTCAGTGCTTTAACCCACTGCGCCACCGGGGGCTCCCCAATATATTGTATATACATATAATATTTATAATATTATAATGTAATACAATATAATACTACTAAGAATAATATGATATTATAATTATATATTTATATTACATGAAATATTACTAATAATATTATAATAAAATGGTATAGTACCGTATAGTAATAATTAATACTGATATTATACTATGCTAATAATATTAGATATTGTATATTGTGAGCCGCTCTGAATCTCCTTTGGGGTGAGAAAGGTGGCATATACATTCTGTAAATAGATAAATAGTGACACCTTTGCTTTCTGATGGTCATTGTGCACAAACTTTGTTACCAACGCACCCTATTATGTACATATATTCAAATAGAGGTAATCCAAAATCCGGGGGGGGGGGGGGGAGAAGTAAAATACATCCCAAGCATTTTGGATAAGGGCTAAATAAAGATAAACGTTTCCCGTGACATTAAGTCTAGTCGTGTCTGACTCTGAGTGGTAGTGCTAATCTCCATTTTTAACCCGAAGAGCCGGTGTTGTCCTTAGACACCTCCAAGGTCATATGACCAGCATGACTGCATGGACCACCGTTCCCTTCCCACTGGAGCCATACCTATTGATCTACTTCCATTTGCATGTTTTCGAACTGCTAGGTTGACAGAAACTGGGGCTAACAGCAAGAGCTCACCCCGTTACCCAGATTCAAACTGCCAAACTTTCAGTAAGCAAGTTCAGCAGCTCAGCAGTTTAACCCGTTGTGCCACCGCCCCCTCCAATTATGTATATATATGCAAATGGAGGGGGGGGGAGAATTAAAATACATCCCAAGAATTTTAGATAAGGGATACTCAACCTGTAAACCTCATTTGTTGCAAGTTTCCAATTCAGAATTAAAATCAATAAAGGCAGAAAAGAAGGAATATGTTGTGACAGAAAGACAATAAAAGCCAGATCTAATATGCCAATGATCTAATGGTCAAGTCAATGTGGCCAACCAGATGTCTTGGAAAGTTCAGCTAGCAAGGCATTATGGGTATTATTCCACTCCACCTGTGGGCTCTGATTCCAAGGAAGATACACAATAGGGTTCATTAAATGAGTTTGGTGCTTTACAAGAAAAACTTTTATGTTTGCTCCTGCTGCACCATTTTTCATTCTGTAAGTTTATCTCCTGTAGTAATCTTTTGTAGCTATCCTTGCCTGTGATGCAGGGATGTGCATTTTTGTGAATTTGGTAACGAGTAAATGTGCTGTACAAAAAATCCCTGACTTTTCAAGGACTACACAATTTTCAAGGACCGTTCACAGTCTGCGTTCTATTCTTCACAAAAGAAAACATGTATATATTCTGGAAAATCACTTTCTGAAGAGAAAGTGCTGTTTTATATTACGAGTTAAGATAATACTAATCTGGACTTTTTTTCTCTCTCTCCAGAAGAGAATGTATTGTTAACAGTTCATGTTGCTGACCTAACTTCATTTTCTTGTAATTGTAGGATCATTATGGCTCTGAATACGGATCAGATAAACCTCATTGGTCAGGTGTTTGAGTCGTATGTTTTGGAACACCACAAAAATGATATCTTGCAGATTTTAGGAGAAAAGAATGATGATGCCCATTACCCAGTTATTGTCGACGCTCTAACGCTTTTTGAGACCAATATGGAAATCGGTGAATATTTTAATGCAGCCCCCAATGAAGTGCTTCCCATTTTTGATAGTGCGTTGCGCAGGACAGCCGTGACCGTCTCTCAGTCCGTCTCTCAAGATCATGGTTTCGTCATTAAGCAGAATCTTCATGCCAGAATATCCGGTAAGGCACAATTCCTTAGGGCAGTATTGTGAAAAAAAACTTCTCTGGGCTTCACCATTATTAATGATCCCAACATTCATTGATTGTGTTATATGGGTTGAGAATCCCTTATCCAGAATACTCCAAATTTTACGACATCGGTGGCTAAGATAATGTACACAAGCAGGCCTGTAGCCCGGGGGGGGGGGGGGGGGGGTAGAGGTTCAAACCCTAACCACCCCCCCCCCCCCAGAAAGATTTTCTGGCTACGACCCTGTACAGAAGTGTTCCTTCCTCCACTCAATTATTTTAAAACATTGTGTAAAATTACCTTCAGACTATGTGTATAAGGTGTATATCAAAAATAAATTAATTATGTCTTTGGACATGGGTCTCATCTCAAAGACATCTCGTTATCTACATGTCTGCAATACAATTATTCCAAAATCTGAAATATTTGAGAAACCATTTGAGAAACTGAATACTCAACCTTTATAGTATATTATCTGTTGTAGTACTATAGTATAACTATGTAAGTGTCTACAGTAGACAATTACAGCTGTTTGATTCCACTTCAATTGATGGCTTTCTTTTACTAAACCCTGGGATTAGTAATTCAGTGTGGTACTTAGAATTCTCAGTTAAAAAACATCTAGTCTTCAGTTCCCAAGATGCCCCTGGAAGTTGGAAGAAGGAAGGATTCTATAGTGAAGGTAAAAGGTGAATGTTTTCCCCTGACATTAGGTCCAGTCGTGTCCAACTCTGAGGTTTGGTGCTCATCTGCATTTCTAAGCCGAAGAGCCGGCGTTGTCCATAGACACCTCCAAGGTCATGTGGCCAGCATGACTGCATGGAGCACCGTTACCTTCCCGCAGAAGTGGTACCTATTGGTGTATTCACATTTGCATGTTTTCGAACTGCTAGCTTGGCAGAAGCTGGGCCTAACAGCAGGAGCTCACCCTGCTCCCAGGTTCAAACCACCCACTTTTTGGTCAGCAAGTTCAGCAGCTCAGTGGCGTAACCCACTGCGCCACCAGGGCCCCAAATTTCTGGCATCCCAGAAAATGAGACACTGAATATATTTTAGACCTAGAACCTGCTTTGTTTACATTCCATAGGTAGCTATGGCTTCCCCATTTCTATAGATGCCTAAATTGTACTTCTAAATTATCAACTGAAATTTTAATGTACTGCTAGAAATTTGGAAGCAGAAGGAAAATCTCATGGGAGAGCCATTTTCTTTCTTTCTGAGGTGTGTGCTAATAAATCTTGCCATCTCCTAGATTTTGGGGGGAAATTGCATTGCTGTCTTTGATTGTAAATTATTTCACTGTCATACTACATTTATTCTTTGATCAATGGCCTCATTATTTCTCCTCTAGGCTACTATATTCCTTTCCTCAGTGGGCTTCCTGTGTTGGATATTTTCATATGTTTTGTTGAACAAATAACAGAAGAAGGCAACCTCTCTGATTGTTCAACTACTTATATATATTTACTTTTAGGTACCAATTGTCTGCTTGTCTAATGCTGTGTCTGACAGTTATGCCAAAAAGATGTGCAGTGGTACATTGAAGCTCTGTAACGCTCTCTGGCTGGAGGTACAGAAGCTGCGCTTTAAGAAGGTCATAGAGTTTAGGCCTATTAATAGGGGGGGAAAAGATGCTGCAGGCCAAATTGTCAGAAAACACAAAGCTCTTCTTAATTTCTGTAGGGAATATAAAACATCCAAAGTAGCCTTCCTAGCATAAATAAGAGCTCTTTTAGGAGGAGGAATTAGCAATTATTTTGTTTTTCTGACTCATAGGTGGAAGAATATATTTGTTACAAAAACAAAGTGTATTTTGAAAGCTCTTTCTATACAGTCACTTAATGGTTACCTCCCCAAAATGTGAGAGCTTAGTACATTATTAGTTTGACATCTGCCTCTGAGGATTTATGGTGCCCCTCGTTTGTGTTATTCTCAAAAATGTGTTTACATTTCCTATAGTGTAATGAGCTTCATGTGCATAGATACTATTCATATGTGTCCTATGAAATCCCTAGTTCTTAAATTTGTATAATCTTCAAAGGTAAAGGTAAAGGTTTCCCTTGATGTTAAGTCTAATTGTGTCCGACTCTGGGGAAAGGTGCTCAGTTCCTTTTCTAAGCCAAAGAGCCAGCGTTGTCCATACACGCCTCCTTGGTCATGTGGCCAGCATGATTGCATGGAGCACCGTTACTTTCCCACCAAGGCAGTACCTGTTGATCTACTCACATTTGCCTGATTTCGGACTGCTAGGTCGACAGAAGCTGGGGCTAACAGCGGGAGCTCGCTCCACTCCCGAGATTCAAACCACCCACCTTTCAGTCAATAAGTTTAGCAGCTCAGCATTTTAACCCACTGCGCTACCGAGGACTCCATGTGTATAACCTTACTTAGATGGAAAATACTCCAAACGAGGATTGAGAATTTTTCAGCAGATATCACTCCCATTGAACTCAGTGGGATTTGTTTATGAACAGGAATTTGGAGCGCTTTCCAAACACTGCATTTTACTGAACTATTGAATTTTATGGTTGTATGACATAACTAATACACTGGTTCGTTAGTGTGTGTGTGGAAAGGTACTTTGATTAATTTTGTCACTTGTTCTTTCCTTTCCATGGTTGGATATTTTGATTTAATGTATATCTTGCCTTTCTCCTACAGGAGACTCAGTAGATAATAAAGTGATAGATAATAAACAGTGGACTAGATATCTAGTACAGTTGGTAAATGTGTATGTGAGAACTTGGGTATCTATCCCTTGGTGCCCTTCCTGAATGATGTTACATCTGAGTTACAGACTCTGAGCAGTGGTGGGACCCTAGCTATAAAACCAGTTATGAAAGCAATAGCATGGCCTGGGCTACAAGAAGACACGTCCCACTGCTTGCACAACCAGAAAGAATACGACTAGTATACTTTACTATCATTTCAATGGATTTAGGTAAATGGGTCCCTACTCCGCCCTGAGTCCCTAATCCGCCCTGAGTCCCATTGGGGAGATTATTATTATTATTATTATTATTATTATTATTATTATTATTATTATTGTTATTATTGTTATTATTATTATTATTTGCTTACTTGCATGTTGCAAGTCACTTCTGGTAGCTTCTAGAGTGAGAGAATCAGCTGTCTACGAAGACGTTGCCCAGGGGACGCCCAGATGTCTTGCAATCCTGCGAGGAGGCTTCTCTCATGTCCCCCATTATTATTATTATTATTATTATTATTATTATTGTTATTGTTATTACTACTCTGTAGCGCTATTTTTTTACCTTTGTACAGTTTGTCAGTGATGCAATTGAAGCTATGGTTTCTTGGCTTGACAAGCATTTTCTGTGTGCTATTTCAACAGGTTTACCTGTTTGCCCAGAGCTAACCAGAGAACACATCCCAAAAACCAGAGATGTTGGACACTTCCTTTCGGTCACTGGCACGGTGATTCGTACCAGCTTAGCTAAAGTTCTGGAGTTTGAACGGGATTACATGTGTAACAAGTGCAAGCATGTTTTTGTGGTCAAGGCCGATTTTGAGCAATACTACGCTTTCTGCCGCCCGTCATCCTGCCCTAACAAAGAAGGCTGCAACTCATCCAAGTTCACTTGTCTCTCTGGAACATCCTTTGCTCCCAGCAGTTGCAGAGACTATCAAGAAATAAAGATACAAGAGCAGGTTTCAAAAAAAAATTAATTATTACCATGAATTTGCTGTGGAATAGGGGATAAATGTTAGATGCAATGACAAGTTTTTTCATTATCATCTGCACGTTTTCCTCTAGTGCTGTATAGTTATAATGTGCCTTCAGATCAATCCTTTTTTCTTGGCAAAATTTATTTCAAGGAGTCTGTGATTGCCTTATTCTTATGCAGAGAAAATGTGACTTCTCTCTCAAGGCCATCCAGTGGGCTTCATGGCTGAGTGGGACTCATATGGAGTCTTAGTCCAAGACTTAAGTCACTAGTTTCTGTGTAATACTGGCTATTTCCTGGATAACTGACAGGAGGAGATGTAGCCTTGTTTAAATGGAGCTGTATTCGCAATGGGATATTCTTTCCTTTTCCTCCTCACTGCAAATCCCTGCTTCACCCAAAAATGGGCTCTAGCGGATCTCCTAACTTTCCACAACCAGTTTTGGGGTGTAATGGATTGGGAAGATTGTCAACCCAGGTTTATTTGAATTGTGTTGTGAATTGTGTTGGATGTTGTCTACTCCTAACATATTACATGAGTATTCCACAGTTCAGAATGGGAAGAACTCACAATAAGGATCACACAAGCAAAATATTTTTCCTCTGATGATTGCCACTCGCATGGATTCAAGAGCAGAAAAGTATTATTGTATAGAAATCATGCCAGAGATTGCAAATATATTCTGATAAAATGGCATTGCTATTTTCATCCCACTGGTTTCAGTCCCCTGTGCAATTTCACGCATGGTTCCAGAGGGTCCCCCAATACTTCAGAGGCAACTGAGGATTTTTATAGAACCATGTCTGTACATGAGGGATAGGTAAAAGGAGCCATTTAGTTCATTGGAGGCATATTACCTTTTCTGCCCCATATATATATATATATATATATATATATATATATATATATGTATGGATGCAGTGGCGCAGCGGGTTTAACCACTAAGCTGCAGAACTAGCTGACTGAAAGGTTGGTGGTGCGAATCCGTGGGACAGGGTGAGCTCCCATTACTAGCCCCAGCTTCTGCCAACCTAGCAGTTCAAAAACGTGCATATGTGAGTAGATCAATAGGTAGTGCTTCGATGGGAAGGTAATGGCACTCCATGCAGTCATGCCGGCCACATGACCTTGGAGGTGTCTACGGACAATGCCAGCTCTTTGGCTTTGTAATGGAGATGAGCACCACTCCCCAGAGTTGGACAGAACTAGACTTAATGTTAAGGGGAAACCTATATATATATATATACACACACATACACACACACATACACATACATACACACACGCATATATTCTCTATTGTTTGATTTTTAATGTAATTTTGTTTATTTATTTCTTTTTCCATTTTTAACAAAACAATAAGACATTTAGATTAAATCCTTGTGCTACAGCAAAATCTCATTTTGTTTCCTTTAATGAGGAACAGTTTAGTTTTCATTATCTGTGGGTTAAATAAACCACAAACGACAGCACAGTTGGGTACTGCTGATTAATTGCTCTTTCTGTATACATATATTTCCAACCAATATAGAAAGCAATGAATTAAGACAATCTACACACAAATTGCTGAGGCCCAAGGAGTGTTTCATCATCATTAACAACAAATGGTAGCATATAAAAAAAATCTGTCTGAGAGTGTCTGCAGAGTTCTTTTCAAGACTCTAGCTCAGATTCACAAGTATTGTTTTTCATGAAATAAAGTAAATTTCATGTTTCCAGGTTCAAAGGCTGTCTGTTGGAAGCATTCCTCGTTCTATGATGGTTGTTCTAGAAGATGACTTAGTTGACAGTTGCAAATCTGGTGAGTGCTGTTCGATTTCCTACAGAAAATATCTTTTTAGAATAATTTTTACTTGAGAAAGGAAAATGCGGGCTGCTATTTTAACTCAGCTGTTACTGTTGAAGTCCTGTCTGAGTGTATGAATGCAGCTGTCAGGATGCTTTGTTGGTGTTAAAATCACTGTTGTCATACAGCATGAAAAACTCATTGTCTTATGTCAAAGCATCAAACCATATAACTTCTGCCTCTTGAAATTTTTGAACCCTGAAATACTATTTTGAGATGTCTACAATAAGCACTGTGTGACACTCTAGCCTGCACTAAAATTTTCTAGGTTTCCAACCATTTTATTAAAACTTGTGGAATCTTGACTAGTTATTCTTGTTATTTTCTGTACTACAGTATAGGTGGAAAGAGAGGTAATTTGTCTTAACTTCATTGCTGATCTTAATTACCTTAAATGAATGAATTAAACCATCTTTATAGGCTTGCTGATTTCCCTGAAACTCTTCACAACTGTGTCTTTAATAGGATACAGCTTTAAAAAGAATCAACCTAATTTAAGTGGGTTGTTGTAGGTTTTTTGGGCTATATGGCCATGTTCTAGAAGCATTCTCTCCTGACGTTTTGCCTGCATGTATGGCAAGCATCCTCAGAGGTTGTGAGGTCCTCACAATCTCTGAGGATGCTTGCCATAGATGCAGGCAAAATGTCAGGAGAGAACGCTTCTAGAACATGGCCATATAGCCCAAAAAACCTACAACAAACCCAATGAGTACAGCCATGAAAGCCTTCAACAAAACCTAATTTAACTTATTAGAGTTCTGCAGGTTAAACTAAAGTAGTTTGCCAAGTAACTATAAGCTACCTCTAAATTAAATCTAAATTAACTTTTTTCTCTTTGGGAATCTGTGCCTTCCAACTTATTCTTCGGGGAATGCTATCATCAGAACATACAAAAACGCAGAGACTTATGGGTTGGGTAGGTGGTGCCATGGAAAGTTACTGGTTCACTTCCTCCAGGTCAATGGTTCTTAACCTGTGGTCCGCAGATCACCAGTGGGCCACGAGGTCGAAAATCTGGTCTGCGAGCCTCCTTCCTCTTTATTTTTTTAATCTTATCACTGCTCCTTTTGCACCGCCTGCCACTTCTTCCCTGTCGCTGACCAGCTCTGCCCCCTTGGATAGACCACATCAGCTCTAGATTATTAAGTATGGTTTTCTGTGGGTGAGTAGATGGTGACTTTTTGATGGCATGTTTTGTATCAGAAACTAGAACTGATGTGGTCTATCCAATGCAATTTTTGAATCAGTACCCCAAATAGCCAAACCAAATCTAAATTTGACCAAAAATTGATTCGTAACCTTTTTGGTATTAATGTTGGAGAGTGGTCCCTGGTCAAAGTGGTCCCTGGTCAAAATTAGTTTGGAAACCACTGCTCCAGGTATTTTGCCTATTAGTGTCTCTGGGGTGATTTTTCAGTTCCAAATGAGAAAGTGCCTGGAAAAGAAGATAGTGCAGGTCTATACAACTGGTAGTTGGAAAGGAAACAAAAAACTTCTCCGTGCCACGCCTCCTCCTTCCCTTCATACTTCATCATGATTGGCTGTAACTCATCACATGACCACCAGTTTGCCCTGTCCCCTTCACTGGTTGGCCTCTGCCTGCCTTCAGTGGGCCTCAGGGTACTCCTTTGCAGGCCGCATTTGGCCCTAGGCTCTATGTTGTACAGGCCTGGAATAGAGCATACTCAGGAATACACAAGAACTGTACCATGCTCCCTTTAATGAACAGCTACTCTCATTATCTCTGCTGACAAGGCCTTGTTTGTTGCACACTGAAAACATAAGGACTGTCACGCTGGTCTAGTCCAGCATTTTATCTACTTTGTGGCTGACCACGGTTTTGGACCTGCCTATCTTCATGATCACATCTTCCCCTATGAACCAGTGCATGCCCTGAGATCTTCTGAGGAGCGACTGCTCTCTCTTCTGCCACTGTCCCAAGTTCGGTTGGTGGGGACGAGGGAGAGGGCCTTCTTAGTGGTGGCCCCCCAATTTTGGAACTCCCTCCTTAGGAAAATCAGACAGGCTCCCAACTTGTCCTCTTTTTGGAGCGAATTAAAAACCTGGATGTTCCGCTGTGCTTTTGATTAGGCAATCCACCAGAAACTGTCCTATCCCTACTTTAAGTTCTGCACCGCATTTTGTCCCTTTTATCGGCTACCTCAACATTTTCGACAATAGTATCCCCAGCCCTTGTTCATTTGATTTTGACACCTTCCATGGGCTCCTTTTAGGAATTTTGCACTCATTGAGCCTGAACTCAGCTATGTTCCCTTTATCCCAGCCATATTGTTTTATGATGTTTTATGACTGTGATGTTTTATTATTTTATTGATTGATTTTAATTGTGTCTCTGTTTTATTTGTAATTTTTGGGCTTGTCTCTTTGTAAGCCACCCCAAGTCCCCTAGGGGAGATGGTGGCAGGGTATAAAAATAAAGTTATTATTATAATATTATTTATGAGAAGAGGTCCACCAGCATGACAGGAATGTTCTTCGTCTCATATTTTCTGTGTCAGATATTGAGAGACAATTTTTCTGGTACTAGAGGGCATATATAGCCATTATAACCAGTAGCCACTAATGAATCTCACTTCAATGCATTATCCAATTCCCTTGTAAAGCCTTCCAAGTTGACAGCCCTCATTATATCTTAGGGCTGTTAATTCCACAGTTTTAATTATGTCTCTGCGGTGTCTCTGTGCTGGGAGGTAGATTCTTGTTATATTGAACTCTTTCATCTCTTTAGGTTTTTGAGAGCTCAACAAAGGTTTGTTTGGAGAATCTTACCCTCCAAGATGTGCTCCCCTTTCCAAGGAAGGTAGTGGCAGCATTTGGCTTTCAGCTGTAGAGACAGGATGATGTAGAAGTCTTTGAAACGTCTTTGCAAATCATGTGTTGTCTTATCAGGTGGAACTCCTCCATGTTAAGAATTATGATGGTTCATTTTTATTAACCTTTACAAAGAACCTAAACCAGCTGTCAGAATTGAAGACTCTTAAGTCACAATTCTTCCGGCAGGTCTATCCAGTCGATTTTATGTTGTGGATTATAACCTGCATTTTATTGGTAACTTTTAAGCTGTGTGCTGTATTTGAGATATCTATCTGTCTATCTATCTATCTATCTATCTATCTATCTATCTATCTATCTATCTATCTATCTTTGTTTTCCTTCGTTGTATGAATTATTATTTGGTACACAACAAGATTAGTACACAGCAAATAAGATCACTATGCTGACTTTTGTATTTGATCACACTTTGGACACTTCCCAAGTGTCTAGGACTGTGTGATATATTGGCAAATTATTCGTGCAGATCCAAGTAGGGTGGGCTTTTGTAGCTAACCAATGGTAATTTTGTCAGCGCCAATTGTTTTTAAGTGAAGGCCAAGGTCTTTAGGGACTGCACCCAGTGTGCCGATCACCACTGGGTCTACCTTTACTGACTTGTGCCAGTCTTTGCAGTTTTGTCTTTAAATCCTCATATCATGTAAGCTTTTCCAGTTGCTTCTCGTTAATCCTGCTGTCGCCTGGGATTGCAACATCGACAATTCATACTTTGTTTTTTTCCATGATCATGAGGTCAGGAATATTGTGCTCCAAAGCTCTTTGTCAATCTGAATTCAGAAAATTGTTGTTGTTATCCTCTGGGACAAGTAAAAAAATGTAATGATTTTATGGATACATTATTTCTTTATATATCTAGAATTTATTCATATGTGATATTGTGCATAAGGAAACTTCATATTCACAGACATAGATGTGCAATAGTATTACAACAATTCTCTTTTTTTTTTCCACAGGTGATGACATAACAGTTTATGGAATAGTAATGCAGAGGTGGAAACCTTTTCACCAAGATTCACGCTGTGATGTGGAGATTGTTTTGAAAGCCAATTATATTCAAGTAAACAATGATCAAATGACAGGAGTTATAATTGATGAGGAGGTCCGGAAGGAATTTGAAGATTTTTGGGAAAAACATAGGAATGATACCTTAGTAGGTATGTGAAAAGGACAAAGCAGTATATGTAACTTTCTGTGCCAAAAGACAGGCAATGTGTCGTGAAATTTTATTCCCTGGTGTGAGAATCAATGCATAAGAGGAGGGAATTCATTCTGTTATATCTCTTTGCCAGTAAAATCAGCATGAAGAAATTGTATGGAAGGGGATAATGACAGGAAGAAAACAGGAAAGGAGATGACAAACCTTGTTTCATTCTTAATGAATGAATGGTTTATTGTACCAGCTATCACATCAAATAATACAACCTGTTTCATTCTTAATAGAAAGAAGGGGGGGGGGGTTAGTTGTGTGCTTTGTGTGTAATATATGGCATCTACTTTAATTTCAGAGTAGTTTTTATTTTATCTGATGGATCAAGTGCTCTATCCCTCAGGATTGGTGGGTCAGGAAGGATTATCCTAGAGACTGCTGCAGCTGTGGAAAGCAAAAAAAGAGTTCTGGGCAAAGATTAGTTAGTTGGGCGGTCCCTCATAGCCTGAGGATGATGGTCCTCCAATTGTAGTGTCTTGGTGGTCGGTCCGTAGATGGCTGTGGAGGCCTATTCTTGATCTGCATGTTCTCCTGCAGTGAGGGCATCTGTTTCCAGGTAGAAGGCGGTACCGATCAGTGTTGGCTTGATGCACCTTCCTCTTGGCATGTTTTTCCCTTTCGCCCTCCATCCATCCCTCTTCAAATTCCACAGCACTGCTAGTCACAGCTGACCTCCAGTTAGTGTTTGACCAAGGAACAGAAACAGGAAATGGGCATTTGTATATGTGATAAATACATCATGTCATGTAGTGTCTCCAATGAAGAGCATGCCTCCAAAGATGCAGACTGACACTCTACCTATGCAGTCTCTAACTCATTCCAGTGGAAAGACCGGATCTGTGCTTTGATTCTTCCAGGAAAGCATAGCTTTCTAGAGGTTATTGCTTTCCACCTTCTGTCTGCCCTTCCCAGTATAGTTAATGGGGAAGGTAAGGGAAGTATTTCCCCCCAACATCTGAGAGCCACTTGTTGGCCTGATAGGTGTATTGTGTCTGAATTTGGTGTCAATTCGTCAAGTGGTTTTTGAGTTATGTTAATCCCACAAACAAACATTACATTTTTATTTATATAGACAAGACCAAACCACATAAAACAGAGCTGTCTCTTGAAAATTTCTCAACTTTAATGCAAGGAGAGCAGTGGACGGGTAGAATTAACAGGCTTGTTTGTTTCAGATTTGTTTGTCTTATCTGCTGTCATTTTCTCCTTTCACTCCTTTCCAGGCAGGAATGAGATCTTAGCAAGCTTGTGCCCTCAGATTTTTGGCTTGTATCTCGTGAAGCTGGCTGTAGCCATGGTCCTTGCAGGCGGCGTACAGAGAACAGATGCTGCGGGCACGCGGGTTAGAGGTTAGCAAACAACGCTCCTTTTCCTTCTTATTCCCACTCTGTGAAAGGTGCTCTTTATTATCCCTGAACGTGTAAGATACTCCCAATAGCACTTCACATTAAAAGAGAAATCATCTACCTTAGTGTCCCTTTGATAAAGTAGCTCTGCTAAACTTCAAAATATCACAAAACGGAATGTCGTATTTAAGTAAACAATGAGCAAATGACAAGAGTTATAATTGATGGAAAACAAACAAAAAATAAAAAAATAAAAAGGGCAGAAACAAAACCAGCAACTTTCTGGTTTTTCTGGATAGGCCAATACAACATCTAAAAACAAAACCAAATCAAAAAGATGAAATCTTGGCCTGAATTTGTTTAGACGGTAACACACGTTTATGCTGCTCATTTCATCCTCTCAGTTATGAATGCATCAGTTTAGGTTCCACATTCATAATTGCTGTGACATGGCTATCTTTCTTATAATTAACATTTTCTTCACAAATAAAAATGCATCTTCTTGAAGTATTTTCTTTCAGTGTATCTAATAAAACATAAAATTATGTTTACTGTTATACTCTTTATCTCAACCCTTCACACACAATTTATCCTTCTTTCTTTAAATCTTTATATATTTTTAAACTGCCCATCATGTATAGTGTAATGTATTTCACACTGTAATAATTCAGTCAGAATGACATTTTAACCACTTGAAACAAACAGCTGTTCATGTATCTGTCGATAAATAAATCACTATTCCTCTCTTTTGCAATACTATTTTTTAAGATTGACACCATTAATATATGCTCTAAAGATAATGTATATCTTGTCACAATTTCATTTTAGTGTATAGAAGACAGCCAATATATTCTACTTCTAGGGCTATATTGATATTTAAACTCCTGCTCTTGATGAGTTATGCAGAAAACAAACATTGAGTTGCTGTGACTTTTCTGGGCTATATGGCCATGTTCCAAAAGCATTCGCTCCTGACATTTTGCCCACATCTGTGGCAGGCATCCTCAGAGGTTGTGAAGTCTGTTGAAAACTAGGAAAAATTGGTTTCTATATCTGTGGAATGTCCAAAGTGGGAGAAAGAACTGTCTGCTGGAGGCAAGTGTAAATGTTGCAATTAACCTCTTTAATTAGCATTGACTAGCCTTGCAGCTTCAAAACCTGGCTACTTCCTGCCTGGTGGAATCCTTTGTTGGAAGACATGAGCTAGTCCTAATTGTTTCCTGTCTGGAATTCCCTTGTTTTTTTAGTGGTGTTCTTTCTTTACTGTCCTGATTTAGATTTTGTTCATTTTTATGGTTTTCTCCTTTCTGTTGAAATTGTCCACATGCTTGTGTATTTCAATGGCTTCTCTGTGTAGCCTGATGTGGTGGTTGTTAGAGTGGTCCAGCATTTCTGTGTTCTCAAATGATATACTGTGTCCACTTTGGTTCATCAGGTGCTCTGTTATGGCTGACTTCTCTGGCTGAGTTAGTCTGCAGTGCCTTTCATGTTCATTGAAAGCTCTGCATTAGCTGTATAATGCCTGTGGGTGAGACTTCATATTGGCTACAGTGCATGAAAACTGATTTGTTTCAGTGGACAGAACGGATGAAATGCAAGGAGCAGATGGATAAGATCTTTCCATGCAATGGGTCTTCAGGTAGCTTTGGAAATGCATTTCCTTTGAATAATAAAAGTCTAAATAGGGATTGTGCTAGGTTCCGTGTTCCTTAGTTCAACTCTTGGTTTGACTCCTTATTCCATGTACATTTTAGAAAACATTTGTACATTTGTTTCTTTGCAAGGTGAATCTCATCTTTTATTGGTTGGAGACCCTGGGACAGGAAAATCTCAATTTCTGAAATATGCAGTAAAGATTACGCCACGATCTGTGCTTACTGCAGGAATTGGATCTACCAGTGCAGGTAAATAGAGATATCATATTAAATAAGATATCTTTGTTTTTGTCCAATTCGATTTCTTCATCTGTTAGCCCCAGCAGGAAATACATGCCCTGTGCATATAGCACGAAGCTAATTTTAAACACATTTTTAAAATATTTTTCTTTGCATGAAATAAAACTTGTGTACATTGAACCTTTAAAAAGCAAAGGTGTCACTTGGATAATTGTAGATTTTGGAATTCCAGGTAATGAACTTAACCTGTATTCCCAAAACTCATGGCTTCTGCCCCCAGCAGTTCAAAATAAATAAATACATAATTAACTCTCCAACTATGTGATTTACTGACTTTTCCCAAGCTGCTGTATCACATTCTGCAAGCCAATACATTGTTGCCCTCTTGATTCCTGAAAATCCCTATTGACTGAAAACCCAATAATGACAAAAGCAGCTGATACAGAGGCCTTTAGTCTGTCATCTCTCCTTCCTACAGCATATGTTAAGATAGTGTTATTAAAGTGGCAGCTAAGATGTCACTTATGGACCTTGCTTCTGAAACAGAGGCAATCAGTACATGTCCTTGAAGGGATTACTTGTTACCTGTGGGTAAACTGAAGTTGTCGTCCCCCCCCTTACATTGCAAGGTGGAAACAAATATATATACAGTATATTAATAACAAAGCTTCAGGATTATTTAAAAATAGTTTTATTTATACAGCCACTCAAATATTTTTTCCTTATAAATTTTCTACAGACGGTGGGGTGTTTTGAAAGAAATTATTCACATTGGTTTGAATGAGGAGATAGGTGCAAGGTGGTGGTTGCCTTGTGTGTGTGTGTGTGTGTGTGTACAGCTCAAAAATACATACAGAGCAAAGCACTGAAGGGCAGATGGTCACATGCAGTCCATATGAGATTCTAGCATGACATTCAATGAATTTTCCGACGTTGACCACCCTTTTGAAGCCGAAGGCAGTGCGTCTGTAGAAAGGAGTGTTTGAAGATTTGGGTTGCTACTCTCTGCGTCTGTCAGTTTGTCCGTGTTGTCCTCCCAGTTAATGTGGAATCTTGTGACTCTAGGATTAGATGCCAAAATATTCCTTTGGAGCTGGAAAACAAGGGGATTAAAGAGTATTTAGGAATAGTACCAGGTATTGGAGATTCCTGAAACAGATCTTCACAATTTCAGTACAGGAGAGAGAAGGAAGAATGTAGCTGCTAATGTTGTAGTACAGAGATGAGCAAAGAGTGGCCCCAAAGTCACATTTGATCCGAAAAACCTTTTCTCCTTCATGGTCGCCATGAAATGCACACACCCATATCTATACCATATGTGTGAATTTCATGGGTGACCACTTGGAGGAACATGGTTACAGGTAAGCAGCCATTCCTCTTCTCTTTCATGGTCCCCATGAAATGCAACATATGATATACATATGGATATGCGAATTTCACGGGTGACCACTTGGAGAAACACGGTTACAAGTAAGCAACCATTCCTTCTAGCCCTTGTCCTTTCCCTCCAGACTCCACTTTTACTGGTGAATTGCCATTGTTGGTTCCAAGTGCACCAATGAACCGTTGAATAGGTTACAAAGGTTACTTGCACTTTTAAATATAGTTTTTAAAAAGGAAAATTAGTAATAGACTTCAGTGTGTATGTACTGCTTGTGGGGTCTCAGAGGCAAAAAAACTGGCCCCAAAGTACATCACAGTTATCCAATTGTGCTGGAACATTGTTTGGCTTAATGAGCAAACCCTAATGCTGCAGTGGTGCTTACAGGGACCTCTTGAATAAGTGAAAACAGGAGTATAGTCCCTTCTCCCTCACCCACACCTCAACATCAAAACTTGCTCCAAAGCACCAAGAAGCTCTATGGAGCATTAAAAAAGGCCCAAAATCCCAATAGTGTCAGGCTAAATTTAGACCATGAAAGAAGGTTTTTTAATTGTGTTGGAAGCAAGTTGAGAATATATTGCAAGTCGTTTCTGGTGTGAGAGAATTGGCCGTCTGCAAGAATGCTGCCCAGGGGACACCTGGATGTGTTATCATCCTGCGGGAGGTTTCTCTCATGTCCCTTGCAGATTCAAGCCGCCGACTTTCAGGTCAGCAGTTCAGCCGGCACAACGGTTTAACCCATTGCACCACCAGGGCTCCTTATAATACTGGCAAAATATTACAATAGTTTCAATATCAAAAACAAGTAAATTCTAAATAGGTAGCTTGCTCCCCTTAATCAAGCAGAGAAATAGGGTGTCAAAGAAGGCTCAAGTACTACCTGCTCCAGCTAATGCTGGCATATAGCTACTAACATATTATCCTCCCTTCACAGAAGCTGACTGTCATTCTACTATATATAGAGTGATAGAATCATGGAGTTGGAAGAGACCAATGGGCCACCTAGTCCAACCCCCTGCCATGTATATAACATACCATCATTCGGGCCCATTAATTTCTCATACCATGAATCCTATTTTCTACTTAATGTCCTTGGCAGTTGTGGCCCAGATCTTCATACTCAAAAACTAAACAAACTATGGTGTTCCACTGTAAGAACTCGTAGTAACTCAACTGTTAAAACTAACCATGGAGGAGCTCTTGCTGGGGCCTCACCTGACTTTACTGCCTCAGCAAAGGATCATAAATCATGTATATTTCCCATAAAGTTTCATTGTTATGCTGACAGCTATATGCACATTTTATTGTGCAAACTAAATGTTTAATGTTTGCTTAAAATTTAAAATGAGCTCTGTTTTGTCAACTTGTGTAATTTTGTAAACCAGTGCCACTACTCTAAATGCCAACACACATTATTTCAAATGGAATCAAACCGATACTGTCTGGAGCAAACAGAACAAGTAAGCTTAAATGCGAGACTAATTGTTGTAAGAGATCTGGACATATTTGTTTTGCCAGCTGAAATATTATAGTAAAACTCCAGGGTGCAGGAAAAGAGAACAATTCTTTCACTCTTGATTTTCTTTAAATTCTACTTTAAAAAACAAAACAAAACATAGCACATTTCATTTGTGAGGATAGCTATGTTCGTTTTGCAAGAGAAAAATTTTCTCTATACATGGCTCAGTAGCTATTATTCATACATTCCAATGTTAATCTCATATAATCTGGAGCCACTCCCAGTCTCACACTGGGGCTGTGCTACTACACTATAGCTAATGACATTTTATATTAGATGCACCTGTAAAGTAATATTTTTTAAAAATATTTTATGAAGATGTGTAAAGTAATAGATTGGTACACAAGACAAAAAAGGATTGTATGGGTATATAGCTTAGAACAAACTTGGGGTTTTTTTCCAATTCAAGTATGTATAATTATAAATGAACAGGCTTCAAGGTAATATTACGAATGTATAAAGGCAGATTTGGGGGGCAACATTATGGATTTTGGTATAATAAATGGGTAAGTCAGGGCCCCCTGGTGGTGCAGCAGGCTAAACCGCTGAGCTGCTGAACTCGCTGACTGAAAGGTTGGCGATTCGAATCTAGGGAGTGGGGTGAGCTCTTGCTGTTAGCTCCAGCTTTTGCCAATCTAGTAGTTTGAAAACATGCAAATGTGGGTAGATCAATAGGTACCGCTTCTGTGGGAAGGTAACAGCGCTCCATGCAATCATGCTGGCCACATGACCTAGGAGGCATCTACGGACAATGCCTGGTGGTCCACGGACCACAGGTTGGGATCCCCTATATATAGGAATAAGACACAGTAACTGATGGCTTCCAAAAGGGAGAGCAAGATATACTTATTGATGACTGCCCAAGATGAATTCAGATTTAGAACTCTTATTCTTTCAGACTTCCAAATACAAGTCACTTTTTTTGTTTAAGAAACCACTAGCTTGCTCGTGGGTTTCATTTCTCTTCTATTTGAATTAAATTTGAAGTACGTTCATGTATGTCCTACCTTAGAAAAGTCTGGCTTTACTGGAGGATTTTCTCTCAGCTCTGTTTCCGTGTACTCATTGTTTACATAGTAGCCAACTCTAATAAATTCTTGACCTCTATAGGTGCATGTGATTAATACAACTGTTACTCCTACGGCATCTGCATCAGGAATAAGTGCTGGATTAGGAGCGTCTGCCTGCAGCCAAATCAAACAAATAAAAGTTAGGAAAGTACTGAGAACATTTTTTCCACTTTTAAAATAAACAATTCATAATCTATCTCCTTGATAAAGACACTTAGCATGGTAAAAAAACATATGTGAATGCCCCAAATCCATCATATAAAAGTTGCTTCTTGAATAATTTAACCTAATGTTGCATTTCTGTGTCTTGCAACTTGTGAGGCACTGGGCTCAGGCATTTAGATAAAATTTAAAACATATCTAAATTAGTTTTTAAATAAAGTCCTCACAAAAGAGCAGGTGGGGGAGGGAAATGGAGCTCTGAACATAATCCAAATCGAGGGGCTGAATCAATTAAAGAGTGCTTTGAAAAGTGATATATCTTTGTTTTTCAAGATGTGAATGGCTTGGAAGCCAAGTTGGGCCACCTGAAAGCTTATGTGTACACACACGCACAAAATATTAGAATACTTAAGTGGCCTAGCTAAACTTTCAATATCTCTGACAACAGGTCCCCAATATGCTATTGATATCCAATTAAGAGTTAAGCCATAATTATTAAAGCCAACATAATAAATAAATAAGCAAACAAAGTAGCTGGACAACATTAAATGCATGTTTGGAAAGGCTATCTCTGCCACTCACTCAACGTTAGAAAAAGAAGGCGCATGGACGGGAATCTTGTGGCTGTTCAGATATTCTTCAGCTGCAACTTCTATCACCACTAGGACACCTGAATACCTGGCGGGCACTGCCTCGCTTGGACTCTGGGGCTTAGGCGCTAATAATAATAATAATAATAATAATAATAATAATAATGAGTTGTTGTAGATTTTTCTAGAAGCATTCTCTCCTGACGTTTCGCCTACATCTATGGAAAGCATCCTCAGAGGTTGTGAGGTCAGAAGAGAATGCTTTTAGAATATGGCCATACAGCTCAAAAACCCTACAACAACCCAGTGATTCTGGCCATGAAAGCCTTCAACAATACAATAATAATAACAGTAATAATTTCATTTTTGTACCCTGACTCCATCTCCTGGAAGGGACTCGGGGCGGCTTACACATGGGACAAAATGTCCACAAAACATCATAGAATCATAGAGTTGGAAGAGACCTCGTGGGCCATCCAGTCCAACCCCCTGCCAAGAAGCAGGAAAATTGGCTTCAAAGCACCCCCAACAGATGGCCACCCAGCCTCTGTTTAAAAGCCTCCAAAGAACGGGCCTCCATCAAAACAAAACAGTCCATTAAAAACAAAAAAAAATACAATTATAATAAAACATAGCAAAGCATAACAATCAGATAAAACACCACCAAATAAAACAAAAGGGTATAAAACAAGGACACTAATCTACACTGACCATTTAATGCAGTTTCAAACCAGTATTAAACGAAGTGTTTTTGCTGTGCTGATGAATCCTGGAACCTGTCTGAGGCCTGGATGGTTATCACACAAACTAGAGCTTTCTTGGGTGTAATTTTGTGGGAGTTTGTTGTCTGGCCATCACAGTTTGAAGCCAGTTTTGAACTGCATTAAATGGTCAGTGGAGATGAGGCCAAGATTGTCCTGTTCTTCTCGTTGCCTATCAGGTATTGGTGAAACACTGAAAATGCTCAGCCGCATTCTCTCCTCTGCAGAGAAACCATTGACTATTATTATCATAAAGAGTGATGCATCCAGACTTGCACATATGAGTTAAAGCTTAGATCTCCTAACCACTACAGTTATGTGATAAGTCTAAAGTTTTTGTGGACATTTAACATTAGAATTTGTGACCTGTCGCATAGTCATGTCATCTAAACATAATTCAGTAAGGCATAAGAGAAAACTTACCTGAAAAACAAACATATGCCTTCCCGCAGGTACAGGGCCCACCAAAACGGAATCTAAAACTTGGTCGTATTCCTCACTTTCTGCTGAGCCCACGTAGATGATTTTCCATTCCAAATCTACATTAGAAGACAAAAAACAACATGAAATTGTACTTGGAAGCTCCACAAGTATCAGAATTGACTTCTAGTGTCACTTTTCCCAATCCCTAATATGGCAATGTTTAAGCAAGAGAGGAAAAAAAGAGCTTGAGATTGTAAACATCTTTATCCAAAGACAAATCTTGAAAATCACTATTTCCAAAAATGTTTCTGCACCACTTAATTTTTGGGGGGAAGCTACATTGTTATTATTTACCTACTAATACCTTACCATTGGTTTCAGTCAAATCAAATGGAGCCTTCTGCTAATTGTACTTTAGCATGAGCCATAAATATTCTGCCAGGTGTGGTGGCACCAGGTATTGGTTGTGTCCATACTGGTGAATTTATGCATTTTTGTACCACTTTAACTGCAATGGTCGATTGCTATGGAATCGTGGGAATTGCAGTTTGACAGGGTCTTTAGCTTTATCTACACAGGCTACAACTCACAAGTTTCCACAGCATTGAGCCATGGAAGTATGTGTGCCTGTGAATAAGCATGTCTCTGTATGTGTGTGTCCACATGTCTGCAAGTAAGTCTGTGTCCACATGTCTGCACGTAAGTCTGTGTCTGCATATCTAAGTTTGTGTCAGTATGTGTGCCTGTATATGTGCCTGCTAGTATCTGCATGTAAGTGTATGTGTGAGTGTTTAGATGTCTGTGTGTGTGTATTTGTATCTGTATATGTGTCAGTGCTTATTGCTACGTGTTTGCATGTAAATGTTTGTTAATGTAAGTGTCTGTATAAGTGTGTTTGTTTCTGTATAAGTGTGTTTGTATACCTTAAATGTGTCTGTGTAAGTGTGTCTCTGTGTGTTTGCATGTGTCTGTGTATGTGTCAGCGTTTCTCTGCATAAGTGTTTCTGTGTGCAAATGTTTGTGTGTCAATGTATCCGTGTAAGTGTTTGTAACTGTGTTTGTATATATAAATGTGTGTGTGTGTAAGAGTATGTGTCCATGTATACATGTGATTGTATGTAAGAGTGCATGTGTCAATGTGTGTGTATTTGTCTCTGCATGTCTGTCAGTGTGTCTCTGCATAAGTGTTTCTGTGCAAATGTGTGTTAGTGTAAGTATACATGTGTCTGTGTAACTGTTTGTAACTGCATATATAAATGTGTGTCTGTATTAACAGTGTGTGTCCATATATAAGTATGTTTGCATGCAAGCGTATGTGTGTTTGTGTGTAGTTGGGTCTGTTTGTTAGTCAGTATTTCTCTGCATAAATGTTTCTGTGTGCAAATATGTTACCATGTCCGCATAAATGTCTGTGTAACTATTGTGTGTGTGTGTGTATAAAAGTGTGCTTGCATATATAAACATGTGTCTGTACAAGTGTGCGTCCATGTATAAACGTGTTTGTGTGTAAGCATATATCTGTATTTGTGCCTTGTGTATTTGTCTCTGCATGTTTCTGTGTGCAAATGTATTTTTGTGTCTCTATAACTAAGTGTGTTTGTGTACAAGTGTGTTTGCATGTCTGTAAGTGTATTTGTGTTCTAGTGTTTGCATGCAAGCATGTGTGCTTGTGTCAGTGTTTTCTCTGCATAAGTGTTTCTGTGTGCAAATGTGTTATTGTGTGCCTCCATAACTATGTTTGTGTACAAGTGTGTTTGCACGTCTATAAGTGTGTCTGTGTTTTAGTGTTTGTGTCAAGTGTTTGTGTCTGCGTAAGTGTTCCTGTGTGCAAATGTATTCTTGTGTGTCTCTATAACCAAATGTATGTTTATGTACGTGTTTGCATGTCTATAAGTGTGTCTGTGTTTATTTATTTATTTACCATGTTTATATACTGCCTTTCTCAACCTGAAGGTGACCCAGGGCGGTTTACAAACGGCACAATTCTGTGTTCTACTGTTTGCGTGTAAATGTGTGGTTGTTTCAGTGTTTGTCTCTACGTGTTTCTGTGTCCAAATGTGTTATCATGTGTCTCTATAACTGTGTGTTTGTGTACAAGTGTTTGCATGTCTATAAGTGTGTCTGTGTTCTAGTGTTTGCATGTAAGCATGTGTTTGTCTCTGTGTAAGTGCTTATGTATGCAAAAACACAGTGTATGTTTGTGTACAAGAATGTTTGCATGCCTATAAGCGTGCCTGTGTTCTACTGTTTGCTTGTTTGTGTCAGTGTTTGTCTCTGCGTAAGTGTTTGTGTGTAAATGTGTTATTGTGTGTCTCCATAACTGTGTTTGTGTATAACTGTGTTTGCATGTCTATAAGTGTGTCAGTGTTCTAGTGTTTGCATGTAAGCCTGTGTTTGTGTCAGTGTTTGTCTCTGTGTGTTACTGTGTGCCAAAAAAAGTGTGTTTGTGTACAAGTGTGTTTGCATGTCTATTAAGTGAGCTTGTGTTCTACTGTTTTCTTGTTTGTGTCAGTGTTTGTCTCTGCATAAGCAAATGTGTTATTGTGTGTCTCTATTGCTATGTTTGTGTACAAGTGTGTTTGCATGTGTATAAGTGTGTGTGTCGTAGTGTTTGTGTCAGTGTTTGTCTTTGCATAAGTGTTTCGGTGTGTGAATGTGTGGGTATGCCTCTCTATAAGTGTCTGTGTAACTGTTTATGTGTATAACTTCAGTGTGTGTATATATATAGAAGTCTATAAGCGTGTGCCTGTGTGTGCAAAGAGCCTAGACCCCTGCAATCCCACTCTAAGGCTACCCAACATGGTTGCTCCCAGCAGTGTTTGTGTGTGCAAAGGTGTTACTGTATGTCTCCATAAATATGTTTGTGTACAAGTGTTTGCCTGTGTCTGTGTTCTAGTGTTTGTCTCTGCATAAGTGTTTCTCTGTGCAATTGTGTGAGCATGCCTCTCTATAAGTGTCTGTACAACTGTTTATGTGTATAACTTCAGTGTGTGTGTAGAAGTCTATAGGCGTGTTCCTGTGTGTGCAATGAGCTTCCCCGCCCTAGGGCTGCCCAACATGGCTGCTCCCAGCCTTGGCCCAACAAGTGCCTCCCAACTTGAGTGCTGTCTTTGTGCCTTTCTTTCTCCCTTCTCTCCCTCCTCTCTCTCCCTTTGCAGCCCTTCACCTTCGGAGAGGTCCTCGATGCACTCGAAGGTGATCTCGAACTGGAAGGGGTTGTAGAAGGGCGAGGGGTTGTCCAGCACCACCACGTTGTTCACTTGCACCTTGGCCATGGCCCCTCCTCCTCCTCCTCCTCCTCCAAAGAGGGCCCCGGGGCCCCAGCCAGCCAGCCAGCCAGCCAGGAGTTGGGGAAACTTTCCCAGGGAGTGAGCCCGCTCCTAATCCGCTTTGTCTCCTTCCCTTGCCAAGCCACGCTCCCCCAGTTGGTTCCCTCGCAGGGAGCTCTTTCCTCTCTCTCGCTTTTTCCCTCGCTCGCTCGCTCGCTCGCCTCTTTGCGCCGCTCTTCCTTCCCCGGGCGGGCCCACTCCGCGCGTGGAAACGGGCTTGCGGAGGCGCGGATTGGCTGCTCCCGCCGCGAGGCCGCTCCTTCCCGGGCCCAGCAAGAAGGGCGCCCGGCTTGGAAGCAGAGCCAAGCATCGCCTGGCGCTCCACCTGCCGGAGAAGCAGCCGAGGGAGACAAGGGAGCTGCCTCCTCTTGACCAAGGCTTCCCGGGTTCAGTGCCCAACATCCCACGCCATCCAGACTGCAGCCAGGGCCCTTCCACGCCGCCCTATATCTCGGAAATCCCACAATATTTGCTCAGAACTACAAGAAAGGAGATTCCATCTGAACGTTAGGAAGAACTTCCTGACTGTGAGAACTGTTCAGCGGTGGAACTCTCTGCCCCGGAGTGTGGTGGAGGCTCCTTCTTTGGAAGCTTTTGAACAGAGGCTGGATGGCCATCTCGCGGGGTTACTTTGAATGCAACTTTCCTGCTTCTTGGAAGAATGGAGTTGGACTGGATGGCCCACGAGGTCTCTTCCAACTCTAGGATTTTATGATTCTAAGTCCACACTCAGATAATGTGGGAATTTCTGCCTCCATATTCTGAAGTTATGTGGAAGAGCCTCCAGCCTACACCAGGCATGGGCAAACTTTGGCCTTCCTCCAGGTGTTTTGGACTTCAACTCCCACAATTCCTAACAGCTGGTAGGGAGTTGAAGTCCAAAACACCTGGAGGAAGGCCAAAGTTTGCCCATGCCTACAATCCTAGAGACCACCCAGTCCAACCCCCTGCCAAGAAACAGGAAAATCACATTTAAAGCACCCCTGACAGATGGCCATCCAACCTCTGTTTAAAAGCCTCCAAAGAAGGAGCCTCCACCACATTCAGGGCCAGAGAGTTCCACTGCTGAACAGCTCTCACAGTCAGGAAGTTCTTCTTCATGTTAAGATGGAATCTACTTTCCTGTAGTTTGAAGCCATTGTTCCGCATCCCAGTCTCCAGGGCAGCAGAAAACAAACTTGCTCCCTCCTCCCTATGACTTCTCCTCACATATTTATACATGGCCTTCATGTCTCCTCTC
The DNA here is from genome assembly GCF_037176765.1 of Anolis sagrei. Taxonomy (NCBI): domain Eukaryota; kingdom Metazoa; phylum Chordata; class Lepidosauria; order Squamata; family Anolidae; genus Anolis; species Anolis sagrei. The sequence goes on from NC_090021.1 coordinate 88,895,197, forward strand.
AGCCTTCTCTTCTGCAAGCTAAACATGCCCAGCTCTTTAAGCTGCTCCTCATAGGGCTTGTTCTCCAGAACTTTGATCATTTTAGTCACCTGTCCTACACTGCTATTTCCTGATGAATATGAGGCTGGCTTATAATGATTTGACTTTCTGGACAATTTATCTCTATGTTTCCTAGTCAGTGCTTGTTCAGCATGTGAATTATGACTGTATTGTGAAGTAGCGTCTGATTATTCACTTGTGTGGCTTATGGAGTATTTATTACTCATTTGCTATTCATTATCTGAGTCGTGGGACATGGCACTCAGTGTTCTTGGTTATTTGATCGTGGTATTGTCTTGGTTGTGTGGGGGAAGTACACTCCAGTTCTGTTGTTCTGTTGGCAGCCCGTGGGTGAATCACTAAAGCAGTGGTTCACCTTGCAAGCCTCCGGTTCTCATCTCAACAGCTGGTAAACTGGCTGGGTTGAGAACCAGTGCATTCAAGGCTTTAATGCAAAGATAATGGTAATTTCTGAGCCGAAGAGCTGGCGTTGTCCGTAGACACCTCCTAGATCATGTGGCCAGCATGATTGCATGCAACACCATTACCTTCCCACATAAGTGGGACCTATTGATCTACTCACATTTGCATGTTTCAAACTGCTATTGGCAGAAGCTGGGGCTAACAATGGGAGCTCAGCCCGCTCCCCAGATTTGAAACGCCAACCTTTCTGTCAGCAAGTTCTTCAGCTCAGCAGTTTAACCCGCTGCAGCTCCCTTTCAAATGACATTTATGATTTCAAGGACAAGCAGTCTGCTGAAATGTGTGTGGAGGGAGAGGGATGGATAAGGAAACAGAATTGGTTATCTAATACTGCAAGGATCCAAACTCATATAAATACATTTCAATTCAGTCTCAGCATGATATTTTATCAGTGGGTTAAACCCTTGTGCCGGCAGGACTGAAGACCGACAAGTCGGAGGTCCAAATCTGGGGAGAGCGTGTATGAGCTCCTTCTGTCTGCTTCAGCTTCTCATGCGGGGACATAAGAGAAGCCTCCCACAAGGATGGTAAAAACATCAAAACATCTGGGCATCCCCTGGGCAACGTCCTTGCAGATGGCCAATTCTCACACTATATGCGACTTGAAGTTTCTCAAGTCACTGCTGACGGATTATTTTTAATCAATTGTGACCCTGCATTACATACATAAACAGGCTCGTGGATAACCAACATTGGTTGGTTGCTAAGGGCAAAAATGTCAGTTATGTCCATAAAAGGGAAAACAGTAGCTGCAAATCAGTTTCATTTTCAGCATATTGCAGTTTGGAGAGGGTGCACCAACACTATAGAATCAATGCAGTGTGGCACCACTAAGTGCCATGGCTCAGAGCTATGAATCAGGCATTCCTTGAAGAATTTTATACGGTTTGGTGCACTGTTGGATCCCCAAGCAGTAGACCCGGGGATCCCCATGCCTGAAGGGCCACACCACAAATTGTTTTTATCCCTCCATTGTGCCAGTGGCCCGCAGCCATCTTTCAGGCTGCCCAATTGCACCCTTATCTAGAGGAAACGTTCGCAACGTAGTCTTCCTAGTACATTGGACTACAACTCCCTCATTCTGTAACTGGATCATTGCCAGGAGTTTCTTGTTTCTGTTCACCTATATTCAGTAACTCTGTCATATTCATGAGTTCTAAGACCATAAGATCTTTTACACTAAGCAACTAATAATAATAACAACAAAAACAAAAACAAGAAGCCAGTAAAGATGGTCCCAGTGGTGATCAGCACACTGGAGCAGTGCCTAAAGACCTTGGCCTGCACTTAAACACAATTGGCACTGACAAAATTACCAGCTGTAAAAGGCTACCCTACTGGGATCAGCAGGCATTATTTGCCAATACTAGACACTTGGGAATCTGACGTGTGATCCAATACAACAGTCAGCAGAGTGATCTTGTCTGCTGTGGACTCATCTTGTTATGTTTCAAATAATAATAATCATCATCATCATTATCATCATCTTTATTTATATTCCTCTCTATTTCCCTGAGGGTACTCAGGGCAGATTATAGAACACATATACTGCAAATATTCAATGCCGTTATACAGTTAACAAGGACAGACAACACTTAAACAGAGGAAAAGGCTTTCTCATCTTTTTTTTTTTTTTTGCTTCCAGCATCTGGAGGCTGTGCTCAACTCTGGCCACGGGGGGGGGGGGGGGGGGGGGTGTTGTCACTCCATCTTCCACGCCAAAGAGCTTTTGACGTCTATAGGTATCGTCCCAATTGAATCGTCGGCATGTCCTTATGGACCCCTTTTATTACCTTCCGGCTTTAAAGTGGTATCTATTTATCTATTCACATTTCTGTTTCTGATCTGTTAGGTGAGCAGAAGCAGGGGCTGACATCAGGCACTCATCCCAACCCAGGCTTGAACTGCCAACCTTTCGAGCGGCAGGATTTTCTGCAGCTTAGCGGTTTAACCCGCTGTGCTAAGCACTATCATACCACTTTGACTACTGCGGTTCCCTCTTGCGAAATCCTGGGATTTTTCCTTTCAGGGAATGATATTTAAATTTATCAGCCAGTGAGCTCCCCATGACTTCATAGGGTAGAAACTTGGCAGCTGAAATGAAGTTGCTGTTGTTGTTTTGTGTGCTTTCAAGTGATTTCTGTCTTCAGGTGGTCTTAAAATGAACCTATCACAGGGTTTTGTTTGGAAGATTAGTTCAGAAGAGGTTTTCGTCACCTTCCACACAGGCATATAACCCAGAATACCAAGGCAGAAAATCCCACAATATCTGCTTTGAACTGAGATATCTGAGTCCACGCTGACATATATTCCAGTTCCAAGCAGATAATGTGGGATTTTATTCAGCTGTGTGGAAAGGACCTATGAGAGTGACTTGTTCTAGATCACCCAATTGGTTTCATGGCCAAGTGGAAATTTGAGCCATGGTCTCCAGAGTTTTCATTGTACACCACCGTAACTATAATGCAATAATTGTATAGTATGAAAGGTACCTTAACAAGCATTACTCAAAGCTTACTCTTCAGCCAGAGTTGAACACTCACTGTAAAAAAAACAACTTTTCAAATTATTAAAAAAAACATCCCCCCCCCCCCCCCCGAAGGTTTGACGGTCACTGCTGTGAAAGACTCTGGAGAATGGAATTTGGAGGCTGGCGCGTTGGTTCTAGCTGATGGGGGTCTTTGCTGTATTGACGAGTTTAACAGCATCAAAGAACATGACAGAACCAGCATTCATGAGGCCATGGAGCAACAAACAATCAGTGTAGCAAAAGCTGGGTAAGTGTCTGTTTTTCCTTATGTGCTACAAATTAGCATCTGTGCCCTTTGGGTAAGTGTCTGTTTTTCCTTATGTGCTATGAATTAGCATCTGTGCCCCCTTTTTTTCATTTTTGTCTGTTGACACTTTCACTGATATTCCATGTGAACCAGTGTGGTCCATAGTGGCAGCTTAGGCATTCACAGAAGAGAGATGCTTCCCTCCCCTTTCTGCCTCTATTTGAGAACGAAACAAAAGGTGTTTTGAAAAAGGGCCTTGCGATGAATATAGAGTTGAGCAAGTCCAAATTATTAGTTTTGAGGGATCCTTCTCCAGAGGCAGGCACTGTGAGTCAAGGCACTACAAGTGAATGCTAATGACGTGATTCATTACTCCTGATGCTGTGTAGCCCAGGGTGTCCTCTCTCTAGGTCTAAGAAAGGGCTCCTAGGTGAAGACTTTCTAGACCAGTGGTTCTCAACCAGTGGGTTCTCAGGTGTTTTGGCCTACAACTCCCAGAAATCCCTTGCCTTGTAGGCCAAAAACATCTGGAGGGGTGGAATTGCCTACTCCTGGCCTACAAAATATATCCTTTCATTCCTGAGAAACAATAGCCTTCCTTAAAGAGAGTTTGGAGTAACTTGATGGTGATGTTATTCCCTATGGTGTTCATACATATTTCTTTGTCCCATCGTTGTCAAACTGCATGATTTTTGAAAGATTTTCTTGATGTTACTTTATGATGAGTACCAGCAGTTTTCTAATCTTGCTAGTTTGTTCTCTATTTGTCCCTCCACTTTCCCAACAAACAGCCATTTTTTTCTACAATAGAGATAAATCCTAAATTCAAATCCTGGGTTATATCTCCATTGGACATATTCACACTTGCATATGTTTGCACTCCCAAGAAATATATTTATTTCATGTTAAAAGCACTGCATAAATAAGTATAAAACTGATAAAATACAGGAAGCACCAGTGACTAAATAATTTTAGATCCAAAATGGGCAACAGTGACCTCATTGTCTGTAGCTTTAAATAATTATTCATCTGTCCATAAGACAGGCATTGTGGGTAAGCATACAGATGCAGAGTGGGTAAGCATACAGATGCAGTGTTCTGCTCCACAGTCACACAAGGTGGAGGATTCTTCTTGGTAGTGCCATTTTGCCAAGTTGTCTTTTGATCTGCCCACTCCACTTCTGAACCTGTTCAGGAACTTCCAAGTTGCCCGTTCTTGGTTGGTCTCAAGAAATAGAACAAAGTGTGCTGTGTGCTGTAGAATTTTATATGAAACCAGTATAGTTGTTATAAGTCGTGTGCTCTGATTGTTATGCTGTAATCCCGTTTCTTGTACCAGTGTAAGACTGAGCATAAACACAGCCTTAAAATGACCATTATTGGATGCTATTTGAACAAAAAGGGAGGGAAAACCCATTTTTAGTCAGGAGAGAAATGAAACCGTTGTTTGGTATTGAAGATGGAATTTTAGACCCCTTTTCTACTCCAAGTATTTGTTCTGGGGCTCCAAGGTTTTGCTTCCATATTTAGAAATCCTTACGGTATTATAGAGCAGAGTCAACATCGATTTCTTTTTTGAATTTGTGTTGTTTCTGGCTAAGAGACAAAATACTTTTCCCATGTTATGTACTACTGATATGAAAGCTAAGATTATTGGTGCTACACTTGTTCCCACTCAATACATGAGGTAAGAGCTAAGATGGCACCACCTCGAAATAGATTATTCCTAAATCTGATTTCGCACAGCTGTTTAGCTGTCTGCAATGAAGGGGGGCATGCTATGACTGCCGCAACCAAAACACTCTTCTGGAGCTCTGAAACCAAACCTTAAGTCAAGGTCAAATACATTAAGGAAGAGGGAAAATGTGTACTGGTTCCAGATACTCTTATTATAGCCAGAGTTGTTTGCATACCGAAACTCTGTAAGCATCTGTGAAAACATCTGCGCACCATAATATACAGAGAGAGAAAGAGCATTTGTGTCTCACCCTAAATGCAGTATGTTTATCACTACATAAGAACATCAGTGTTGGAAGTATTAAGAAACATGTTGCTTATGTATGTATGTATATCTCACACCCACATACACCTCCAAATACATAAAAACAAAAAAATAAAAAGAAAAGAAAAGAATTACAAAGAAAGATACAGTTAAAGGCAAAGGGGAAAATTGCAATAATTCCTACCAACCGATTATGTGTTTTAATAGTAAGAGACTGGGCTTAGCACTAAAAAGTTGGGAATTACTGCTGTAAAGAGTTCACTTGAGATCCTCTCTATATGTAAAGGTAATTTCTTCCAGCCTCTTTAATCTAAATGAAATCTTGTTCTGCTTCAGCATATCTCCCAGAAAATAATAATAGTAATAATAATAATAATAATCATCATCATCATCTTTATTTATACCCCGCCACCATCTCCCCAATGGTGACTCGGGGCGGCTTACATGAGGCAAGCCCAGACAACATATTGCAACAAAATAAAACCAAAAACATAAACAACAAGCAACAGCATCATAATTACATAAAAACATATGAATACAATAACAATATAACATTACAATAACACAATCAAGGTGACAGTGGGCGGGCCACATGTGCAGGATAAAATGTTAAAAAACTCAAATGAGATAAGAAGAGGAGCAAGTTATTTACAAGAGGGGGGAGCTCATAAAAAACACAGGGTTGTGGAACCAAACTTTCCAATTTGGGGGGGGGGGCATGTACTCCAGTGATAGAAGCTTTGTGGGGAGCAGTAGTGTCATGTTGTGCATCTACTCACCAAAGGCACAGCAGAAGAGCCAGGGTTTAAATAGAGAGTCAGGATTTTTTTATTCAATTTTTTTTAAAAATAGCGATTTTTTGGGTAGAATTTAATAGCAGTTTAGTAGCTTGAGTCAAGATGAGGATGGAGCTGGATATGTAGTGCCTGACAGAATCTAGATTTAAGATTTCAGGACTGGCTTTCCAAACTTAAATTTCACTTGCCTAACAACAAGAACAGCAACAACAGAGTATTGTCGTATTTTTTTCAATTCTAAGATGCCATCATTTGTAACACACACACAAATTTCAGTACCACCAACAGAAAAAAAAAGGATTTATTTATATATTTTTAAAGCCCCTGCTATTTTAAGGCGCTCCCCATTTTAGAGATGTTTTTATGGGGGGAAAGTGCGTCTTAGAATAAAAGAAATGCAGTACCAATTAAATCATTCAAATACTGGCTAATTGACATTTAAAATGGTGAGCATGGCCTCCAGCCCAAATGTCATTTCCCAGATCCTGATTTCATCTGTTGCCCAATATGTGATTTATTACATGGATATATTTCACTCTGCATACAATTTTATGAAATGCTTTTGGGGCAGGTGGAGTCTAAAATGAAAGATGTCAAGAAGTTTAAACATTTTTCATAGTTTGATTATTTAAATTTCTATCATCTTTCTCTTTAGCTTAGTGTGCAAACTGAACACAAGGACCACTATTTTGGCAGCAACCAATCCCAAGGGCCAGTATGATCCCAATGAATCTGTCTCAGTGAACATAGCGCTTGGAAGTCCTCTTCTTAGCAGGTTTGATCTTGTCTTGGTATTGCTGGATGCAAAAAACGAAGAATGGGATCGCGTCATTTCTTCCTTCATATTAGAAAATAAAGGTATGGTGACGTTTGCATTTATTCTACACCACGTATTGACATGTACACTAGCTACATTTTTTTCATGTGTTCACGAAACACTTAAAACTGATCAATAGCAACAGCTGATAGGGAAATTGTATTTTGATTTATCCCATTTGACTTCTACTATTTTAACAAAAAAGTATGCCACCAATTGTACTATATTCTTTGATTATACTAGATTACAAAACATTTTGAAAATAAATAATCTCAGGCTATTTTGCAATATTTTAAATATATATGATCATTACAAGTTGTTAACTTTACTTTTGACAGTGAAATTCAATCTTTTTAGGTGTTTTGATGTACCCAACCTTACACACAACAGCAATGTAATCATGCACACAAAGCGAAATGAATCTAGCATCTAAGAGCTCAAAGCAATTGGGCTTTCCTAATTTTAGTAATTTTAAAGTCATTTCTCTGCATCTCTGGATGTTCTATCATACCCCAAATAATAATGTTGATTTAATGGAAAGCTTTTGGAAAAAGATGATCTTTGAGATCATAACCTTTTGGAAAACCAGAATCTCCAAAGCTTTTTGGAAGTGTGACCTTTTGGAGATTAATTGGCATTCACTACCATTTGGAAAATCGTAACTTTTTTGTAAAGTATGATCTTCCTGAGAAGAGCTAAAAACTTATTTGATTGAATCTTCTCTTTAGTTGTATATATCCACTAGTATTCATGCAAGGCAAATTAGGTTCATATACCTGGTTATCTCTTCGAACTGTTAAAAACAAAGATTATGACAATTCACAAAATATATAGTAGATCTTCAGAAGTGTTATTTCAGTTGCCCAAAAAATCCACTCTCCCATAAAATATATTGTTTTTAAATCATGCTCTCAAGAGACAAAAATAAAGTAGTCTTAGTTAAAATTAACATAGTTGGTTTACTTCAAACTTCGTGTATTCAGCAACATTGCTTTTGAAAATTTCTTTTTGCAGGCTGCCCAAGTGTGTCTGAAAAGCTTTGGACTATGGAAAAAATGAAAACATATTTTTGCCTTATAAAGAGCCTGCAGCCAGTATTGACTGAGGAAAGCAACCTGATTCTTGTCCGCTATTATCAGATGCAGAGGCAGAGCGACTGCAGAAATGCTGCACGAACCACCATCCGCTTATTGGAGAGCTTGATACGGTTAGCTGAAGGTGAGGATTCAGTGGTTCTTTTCCTTTCTCTTGAAATGGTTACATCAAGCAAAAGGGATCAAATGGGGAAAGTCCTAAGTGTGGGAGAGAGTCTAATGTGACAAGAAAGCCACATTTCTCACTTTTGTAAGTTGCTGGTTGTCCCAAAGAAGGAAATGTTATTTCTAAGAACTTGCCAAGCTTGAATAAATATTGGCACTTCTGAAAACAGTTTCTTCTTTATTATTTGTTAGCTTTACAAAAAATGCTCATATTCTTGGAATAATTGAAATTTTACTATTTATACAGTTAGTTAAAGCCCCCCTGGTGACACATTGAACCACTGAGTTGCTACATCTGGGCAGTAGGGTGAGCTCCCACTGTTAGACCCAGCTTCTGCCAACCTAGCAATTTGAAAACATGCAAATGTCAGTAAATCATTAGGTACCACTCCGGTGGGAAGGTAACGGCGCTCCATGCAGTCATGCTGGCCACATGACCTTGGAGGGGTCTAAGGACAGTGCTGGCTCTTGGACTTAGAAATGGAGATGAGCACCACTCTCCAGAGTTGGACACGACTAGACTTAGTGTCAGGGGAAACCTTTACCTTTACTTTATGTTGCTTCACCTGCCATTATGAATTCGGCACTACATTTAATCCCACTGTCTGCTTCTAACATTTATTCATGTTTCACTACCTTTTAGCACATGCTCGGTTAATGTTTAGGGAGACGGTAACTGTGGAAGATGCTGTAACTGTGGTTTCAGTGATGGAGTCCTCTATGCAGGTAGGTTTCCTTTTAGATATTATTTTACAACATATAACTAAAATAGCCTTACAGATGCCTGTGAGCAGAAGCTGTGGATACCAAAGTTTCAAAGAGGAAGATCCCCAAACATGGTAGAAATGATGCCATAATAATAATAATAATAATAATAATAATAATAATAATAATAACTATTATTATTATTATTATTATTATTGATAAACTGTCCTATCTCCCCAGGGAGAATCAGGGTGGTTTGCACACAAAAAAGGCAAACATCCAATGCCCTAAAATGAATACAAACATCTTAAAAATACTACAAGATAATACAAAATAATAACCATAAACTTATAACAAAAGAAAAATTAACATCAAAATGAAAAACAAAATGCAAATAGTCAAATAAATATAATTATACTGATAACATAATTAATAATTTAAGCATAGACCCTGAAAAACAATTTAAATATGGCTATCATCGTTGTTCTTTCTTATGTACCATAGCAGCAGTGGAATATAAATAAATTAGCCAGCATTCCGACGGAGTTGAAAGTGTCCTAGTTCTCCTTCTCTCCATGCGCTAAAGTGCATAAGTGCATGTTCAAGAGTTTTGGGTTTGTTTTTTTTAAAGGAGATTGGGTGCTGTTTTCTTTAGGGAGGGAGTTCCCAAGACGGGGAGTGATCACGGATAAGGCCCCCTCTCTCATTCCCACCAACTGTGTGCTTGAGACGGGGGGTGGGACCAAGAGCAGGGCCTCCTCTGTTGACTGCAGTGCACGAGATGGCCTGTATAGGGCCATGCTCCCTAGAGTGTGTTTGGCATCATTTAGAGGTAAAACAAAAAATATTTTTATGGAGATGGGAGATCTCCAGGATAGTCTAATGCAGCCCCATAGACTCCCACAAGTGCCCACTCCTACTGTAAAAGAAAGGTTTAAATAGCCCAATAATTTTATTTGGTGCTAAAAGAAATGAATATGTCTTTACTGTGTTTAATTTATCTTGGCTTTTGCATTGCATTTCTTTTCTTTCCGCAGGGAGGCGCCCTTCTCGGAGGAGTCAATGCACTGCACACTTCGTTTCCTGAGAACCCACTGGAGCAATACCGAATGCAGTGTGAACTGATTCTGGAGAAGCTGGAGCTGCGAGACCTCCTGCATGAAGAACTGAAAAGACTTGACAGGTGGGGAAACATTTCTCCAAGAGGAAAAAATAGACATTGAAATGCAGTTGGATTAAGATAATACCCATGCTGTTTCCACTGGCAAGGTTAAATGATGACCGCTAATAGCATTGCTGTTCGGAGGAATGGTCCGAAAGCACATGATACTAAATAATTAATAGCTGAAAAGGGAGTTGGTCAGTTTTGTTTACTTGTTTGTTTAGATACAAAATCACCGTAAAGAACTGCAGTGGCAATTTGAAACAAGCTTGGTAGGGAGCAGGCTCCATTAAAAAAGAAAGGCTTGTTTTTAAGCAAATGTACATAGGCCTGCATTGTAAACAAAATCAAGAATAAGACTTGATTTGTTTATTTACCCTATTTATACCCAGCCTTTCTCTACCCCAAAGGGGACTCAAGGCATTTTACACAGAGACAATTATCTGGTGCCTTAAAACACATACAATTCCAAAATATTAAAATTGAAATTAAAATTAAATTAAAATGAATACATATTAAACATTTAAAAACATTCCATTCCATATTAAAATCATGCCATCCATAATCGTAGTCCAAGCCATTCCATAGTCATTGCACATATTCCAAATCTGTTATTGCACTGCACTATTCTCCGAAAGCCTAATCCCACAGCCCAGATTTTACTTTCCTTCTGAAGGTTAGGAAGGAGGGGCTGACCTGATTTCGCTGGGGAGGGAGTTCTGCAGTCGAGGGGCCACCACTGAGAAGGCCCTGTAGCTCATCCCCACCAGTCAGGCTTGCGAGGGGGGGTGGGACTGAGAGCAGGGTCTCCCCAGACAATCTTAATCTCTGAGGTGGTTCACTGGAGGAGATGCATTCGGACAGGTAAGGTGGGCCAGAACTGTTTAGGGCTTTATAGGTTAAAACCAGCACTTTGAATTAAACTTGGAAGCATTGGAGCTGTTGTAACAGGGAAGTTGTGTGCTCCCTGTACGCTGCTTCAGTGAGCAATCTGGCTGCTACTCATTGGACCAATTTAAGCTTCCAGACAATCTTCAAAGGCAACCCAATGTGGAACGTGTTGCAGTAGTCTTGCATGTGAAATCCTTTGTTCATTCCAAATAAAGCAATTATACTAGATTTTTCATTTTCAGATTTCAGCGTTTTCTGTGTATTTTGTAATACAAGGAATTTTTCAGGCATTCTGAAAATTTGGGTCTTCATTTTCTAAATGTAGATATATGTGTTTATTTTGTAGACTACAGCATGAAAATTCATCTCAGCTGCTGCTGTCCAAAGAAGCATCTTTCAACCATCATTCACTTGGGAAACCAAAGCAGACATCTCATCCTCAAGATTCAGACAAAGAAGGAAACAATCCAATAATTCATTTGCAGCCGCCAGTTGCCAAAAAAGACCCTGCAACTGACAGAGATCCAGTGCTCACAAACAGCCAAATGTCGAATGATAGCAGAGTAATAGAACTTATTGCCAAACCTAGCAAGAGCAGCAATGATAGCAGTTTGAACTGGTTTGATAGTTTAGCCGGTGGCAGCGATGAGGCCGAAAAGAGTTCTTGCAAGTCTCCAGTTGCAGGACCATCTCAAGAACGTTTAGCTTCAGAAACACCAAGCAACCAGGTCTGCTCTGAAGAGAGAACCTGTTTAAGAGAAGCCAAGCAAACTGGAATGCAGGAATCACTGGCAACAGCAGCTGCAGGAGATCCTTGTAATCCTGCTACAAAAGAAATCCTTTTTCCTGAGAGGGCAGGCAAGCCTTTGGCATTGCTTCCAAGAGCAAGCAACAAGCCTTCACCTCACCCTCCCTCCCCTGACTTAGTGGTCACTCAGAGGGCCTCTAAGAAGTGGCAGAAGGTAAACATTGAAAGGGTCCGTGGGTTTTGTGCAAGCACCCCTGACCCTAAGTCTGAAGACCCCCCAGCTTCATTGTCTTCTCATCCAGGCATTGCTCCCCGGTCTCCTATCATGGACTTCAAGGCTTCACTTTTGCACAATGTGCCTTCAAGGGACCAGAAACTGGTAACTTCAAACAAAAAGCGAAATAGAGACCAAGCAGAGAAGGGAGAGAGTCTCCAGGAACCTAAAATGCCTGAGAACTCAGGACCTGCACCTCCCAAGCTGACTCGGTTTTCCTTTAAACAGAAGCCAAGGCTTTCTCATTCTTCTAAAAATGAGGCTCATGCCCAGTTACCCACTGTTTGCGGCCCTAGCTCTTCTACCACAAATGTGTCATTAGAGGCGAGGCCGAAGGAAGTATGTTCTGAGAAATGCCAGAAAATAGTGGATGCTAACGTAGGAAGTAAGAGCATGATGAAACCAGTCTGTGATAACAAAAGAGGGGAACAGAAACAGAATGAAAGTTGTCTTCGTTCAACCACAAAAAATACCAGCGAAGGAGAAGTACTAGGTGGCCTCAACACAAAGAAAGTGTGTTCCAGCACATTAGCAAAACTGGCCAAGTTTGCCTTCACGCCATCTGCTGAATCCAAAGGAGAGGCTCCAGAATCAAAAGAAGAGCCTCGCTCAGTTTCACTGAATGTCACCAGTGAAAATGAGGACAGGCCAAAGCAGCCCCGAAACGATAGCACAGGCCACACAAGGAAGTGCTTTGAACTTGGCAAAAGTAGCGTGGTCGCAGGCATATCTTTGTTCTCAGTAACAGATTTTGATGATACAGACTTAGACTTCGATTGGAATGAAGAGAGCCAGAAAAAAGCCACATCTTAAAACATAATTTTGTCAGAAAGATACGCAGTTTCCATAATTGGCTTAATTTGAGATTGGGGGAAGAGGGGAGTGACAGATACTAGTTTCATCTTGCCCTGAAATAATAAGGACCCAAATGGCTTTGTTATAGATAAGGCATCAGACGGAAAACAGATCCTACTTTGAAATCTCACTCCCCTGGATGGTGGTGTTTTTAGGGCACTCAGACTCTTAGCCTCAAACAGAATAAATCTTATTGAAGTCAGCAGGACTAACTACAGAGGAGTCCTTTGAAGAAAGCAGTAGATCAGATGCTGGCGTAGCTAATTCTTTCAAGCTAACTATTTCAAGATGCCTAATGCCATTGATGGTTTAATTTGGAATATTTTGGTAAAATTGCAGAATGAGAAAATTGTGATATTAATGAAACAGATCCTCCCCCCCCCCCCCAGCTTATTTCTTTCCTGCCGTCTGCTTATTACCCTGTGCAACAATTGGGTCAGTTTCGGTTTGACTTCTCATTCAAATAAAAGAAGAAACACACACACACACACTATATTTTATATATATAAAAATAAAACACCGTGATTGTGTATTTTCTAGCATTCATTGTTTCCTTCACTGCTTCATCAAACTTACAATCTGTTCCATAATGTGTGATCTTCACACTGTGTGATCTTCACACTGTATCAATTAGGTATAAATGAGGAAAGTCACTTTCTTGGCTCCCTTGTGTATGTACATCTTTTCGTGCAATAAATGTAAGTAGGCTCTGCTACTCTAGTCATTCTGCATTATTTAATTTCATTGTTTACTGTGGAGTCCTCAACACATACACAAGCCAACAAAAACAAACTTTTTGTAATAATCAGAAATGAAGGTAGCACAGTTTTAAACAATTTTTAGGCTGATTTTAAATATGTCTTCATTTTTTCCCATCATGTCACCTTTTTAAAATATGACAAATGGTACATTGCAGCAGACTACTGTAAAGTCTGCACATCTCACATTATATTCATGTAACACAAGCCAACAAGTATTTCTCATCAGCTATAGTTATAGATCATTCTTATAGAGCTTTTTTGCACTGAATTCGGGTCTGTGCTTATTTTTTCTCAATCACATGTAGTTTTTGCAATGAGGCTAATCAAATAATTAATGCATTTACAAACTGATATCAATAGAATCTTATTAATCACAAGCAAACAAGTATTTTTCATTGGATAACATTTTAGATCATTATAGAGGTTTTTTTTTGTGCTGAATTCAGGTCCGTGTTTATTTTTTCTCAATCACATGTAGTTTTTGCGATGAGGCTAATCAAATAATTAATGCATTTACGAACTGATATCAATAGAATCTAATTAATCACAAGCAAACAAGTATTTTTCATCAGGTATGATTTTTGATCATTCTTACAGAATTCTTTGCACAGAATTCGGATTTGTGTTTATTTTTTGCTCCATCACGTGTAGTTTTTGCAGTGAGGCAAATAAAGTAATTAATGCATTTTAAAATTACACATGATAGAGAAAAAATGAACACAGATCTGAATCCAGCGCAAAAAAAAAACTCTATAAGAATGACCTAAATTTTTAATTTGATGAAAAATACTTGTTGGCTTGTGATATTATTCCTTCCAGTGTTGCTTTGTATGATTGATGAGCTTTGTAATATTTTGTTTAACTAGGAGCTTTGTCAAAAGAAATTGGGAAGGTTAACTCAATGTCAGGCAAGTGGATTTCGGTTATCATGCATCAATTAAAAATTATGACCTCTGTTTTTTGTCCTTCAGTAAAATATCCATTAGCAGGTTTTTATTGGCTGCAATCCATGCATTTAATACATAGCAAGAAGGTCACAACCAGCTCTGAGGAAGAGTGGAAAAAATCCTAAATAAATATAGGTGCCTTAAAGAAAAGAGAATTGCTCTTAATTGTATCAAGAAACACATGGATAGCAAATGTTTATGCAATTATATGCATACAGTTCCATCTAACTACGTGTTGTTGCCTGTATTTGAATGACTGAGAGAACGGCAAGCATTCCAGTCTTGCACTCTGCTGTGCAGTGACAACAAAACAAACAGCTTATCTGAAACCTGAACCCAGCCATGCACATGGCAGTGTGACAGTGTCCTGTTATTGCTGCATGTATTACTAGGAAGAGTCAGTCATCTTTCTGTGCAGGGTCTTGTATGTTCAGGGAAGTGGTAAAGATGGGGTCATTGTAATTTGCCCCCAGATCTATGACCTGCTGTGTCTAGTTTGCCTTCACTCCAGTGCAGTTATGTGCTGGCCCAAAGGAAAAGAGGTTTAGTCCATATTTGGATGAGAATAAAGATCTGGAAAGTTCGGCCCCATTGACTGGCCCTTCGTTTGCTGTGAGGCAGCTGAAGCCAACAAAAAGGCAAGGCTGCCAATAGAAATCCATACTGACTTGCTAAGACATGTGCTTTGCTAAAACAGATGAGTCATTTCCTAATCAGTTCATTCTTTTCACAAAATTACGTACCTCACATAACACAGTATGGGTCCTCCATGCCCAGTTCTGTATGTGCAGAAATACTATGGATAATTTCCTTGACCCCTTTCCCCATTAACAGAAAAATCCTATCAAAATCCCTTGAACATTTGAGAACTTGTGTATATTACTCATGTATTACTTAAATGTAGCCACAGGAAGCTTGGCTCCCTGCTCCTCCACTGTGTTAAATATTGCCCAGCCAGATGTATTTCTCAATCAACTTATAACCAAATTGCAAAGTTGTACTAGTTGATGTATCTTTTTAAAACATTTTTCAAAGCAGTCCCATAGGACATGTTACAGTGATCCAAAAAGCATATATACAACAATGAAGTAGTAAACCAACTCCAGGCTATAGACGTGAACATGGGTAAACTTTGGCACTTTGGTAGGCTGTTAAGAATTGTGGGAGTTGAAGTCCAAAACACCTGGAGGGCTGAAGTTTGCCCATGCTTGCTTTAGACTGAACAATAAGAGTTATCCACAATTTTGAAATGCATCTCCCAAATAGTTTTACCTCTTGAATACCTCTTTTAAAGTCTGGGCTAAAATCCAACCACCGATGGCACAGCTGGTTAAACCGCTGAACTGCTGAACTTGCTGATTGAAAGATTGGCAGTTCGAATGTGGGGAGCAGGGTGAGCTCCTGTTGTTAGGCCAACCTTCTGCCAATCTACAGTTCGAAAACATGCGAATGTGAGTAGATCTGCGGGAAGGTAATGGTGCTCCATACAATCATGCCAGCCACATGACCTTGGTGGTGTCTACGGACAATGCCAGCTCTTCATCTTAGAAATTGAGATGACCACCACTTCCCAGAGTCAGAGTCAGGGAAAACCTTAACCTTTACTTTAGCTGCCACTGAAAAAGCCCATTTTTTCCTGAAAGTCCTAAATTGATGAAGCATGGTGATATTTCTTCCCCCTGTCAAATATTCTTCCTGCATTAAGATGAAAGAACTCATTCTAAAACACAGGGATATTTTCTTCTGAGAATTCATGTGGTGTTCAATGTTATAGCAAGGATTTTAATGCCAGAAAAGACATTGTCAATCATCAAAGGTCTAGTCACTCGTCCGAGTTTCCCTACCCTGGTTCCAAAGCTCATCTTCAGTTGCTCATGTTTTAGCTTCCTCCACTCCATGCAAACTTTTATCATAGCTCACAATTCCTCATTTCCTGCTTTGTTTCAGTCAGATTCCAAATAGTAAAGATATTCATCCCACTGTTTGTTCATTTCTAAACATCATTAAAGGTGTTGAAAAGCATGTGTGCACGAACAAGGACAGTGTAGAGGTATGTTGTAGCCGTGCATATGTGAGCTGAAATCGTGAGTTGTGATAGCTAACTCCAACTTGCACTATTTTGACTCACTTTTTTGGTCACTGTGAAGGTCAGAATTCTTTATGGACCACACAACAATCCAAATCTGCGTGCCACCCCCAAATGTAGCAATTTCTGTGTTGTCAGAGAGCAAAAGAATCAACAGAGATGCATCCCTCTGTTTCCTTGTTATTGGTCGTTCTGCAAGGACATCAATTACAGAGTCATGGAGGTACCTATAGAGGAATGTTGCAGCATATCCAATGACAGGAAAATAGCTGGGCATCTCTCCATAGATTTCCTCTACTCTCCTACAACACAGAAATTGATATTTAGTAGGACTGAATCACTATAAAGGTGGGTAGCACCAGGGGATGTAGCTATGGTGATATCGCTATATAGGCCATTTGCAGGATGTTGAAACATGATCATGATTTAGATATGTAACAACTTCTCAAACTGCCTTGATAAAGCCTTGTATACAGTAATCAAGTAATTTAATTATAAAATGTACTTTTGGCCATTTCAATAAATCCAGGTACATTTTTTACAAGTATTGTAACTGCATACTGTATTTGGGATGTCATAAATTTCAGCCTTTGCCCTTGTTCTTTGATTGCCTAGTCTTTGGTCCGAATTTTATTATAGCTTGGTGATATTTAATATCAAAGATCAATTTCTTTTTGATTTAGCAGTGAATCAAGATACCACAGATGCACCAACCTGATCCTTGAAGTGCCCTCTTGTCACAAGAAGCATTAATGCGCACAGAGTGTCTGTGAGCAGAGAAGAGACAAGGTCAGGATGAAAGGCAAACCAAGAATTCTTAGCTAATAAAACATTCATTGGGTCTCCCAGGATGTACTTATTGATAGAAAACTAAGTATTAAATTATCAGTATTTGTTGCAATGGAATCATTAATTCCATTAATAATAAATTGTATGCTTTTAAAACCACAGATACCGATAAGGACTAGATTATCAAGTTCTTTTCAGAACAGCTTACTTTCTGTTAAGCATGATAATTGCACAGAAAGAATGACGCTGCTCTTCCTTTGAGACAAATTTATGTAATAATAATTGTCTCTTTTCAGAACAATCCTTTTATCTAACTCTATCCTGCTGATTTGTAACTGCATTGCCTGGTTTTGTATCTGCATCTGTCCACTATATGCTGCAACACTGTGCACATTCAAACCAAACATCCCAGTGAATGTTGCCACAAAAAAGTCTTGTATTGTCAAAGGCTTTTATGGCCAGAATCACTGGTTTGCTGTATGTTTGTGAGACCCCACAGCCTCTGAGGATGCCTGCCATAGATGCAGGTGAAATGTCAGGAGAGGATGCTTCAAGAATATGACCATATAACCCGAAAAACCCACAACAACAACAACAAAATATATTGCTCCCCTTGTCACTCTAAGCAGGACTTTCCCAAACTTTCTAATCTCATTTTGGGAGTACATGCAGTTTAAAGGGGAGAAATTATCCTATCTGATTCTGCAAGTATCTGCTGTTCACATGCAGAGGTTGCATACTGCGAGCACAATGAAAGATCTTCTCATAGTGACACTAGAGGCACTTCAAGTGGCCAGCTTCTGGTCAAAGGACATTTAGCACAATGCCAAGTTTTTAACTGTGTGTTTTTAAATACATTATAACATACCCTCAATTCGCTTCTGACACTATAAATAAACATGCAGATGTACAGTTTTTACAAGAGATAGTCAAAGGCGGTGGGGATCCAGGAATAAACACAGCAGCAGGGTTTCTTTATATTAGACTAGTCCTTTTAATGTCTAACATTTACACAAATGATCAGCCACTGCGAGACGGGACAAAGAGTTCCATCTATGCTGATGACTGTGCCATCACCGCTCAAGCAGGGAGCTTTGAAATGGTTGAACAGATGCTATCTGAAGCTTTAGGTGATCTTAGTGCCTATTACAGGGAAAGCCAGCTGATTCCTAATCCATCTAAATACAGACATGTGCTTTTCATCTTAAGAAGAGACAAGACCTCGAGCTCTGAGGATTACCTGGGAAGGAATCCCACTGGAGCACTGCACCATACCCAAATTCCTGGGAGTCACTCTGGACCGTGCTCTGACCTACAAGAAGCACTGCCTGAATACCAACCAAAAAGTGGGTGCTAGAAATAATATCATACGAAAGCTGCCTGGTGCAACCTGGGGATCACAACCAGATACAGTGAAGACACTTGCCCTTGTGCTTTGCTACTCTGCTACTGAATATGCATGCCCAGTGTGGAAAACATCTCACCACATTAAAACAGTGGATGCGGCTCTTAATGAGACATGCCACATTATCGCAGGATGTCTACGCCCCACCCACTGGAGAAATTACACTGTTTAGCTGGTATTGCACCACCTGACATATGCCAGGAAGTAGCAGCCAGCAATGAAAGGACCATGGCATTGATGTCTTCAGACCATCTTTTGTTCAGATATCAGCATACCAACATCTCAAATCAAGAAACAGCTTTCTAAGGTCCACAGAGATACTCGCAAGAACACCTCAGCAAGCAAGAGTCCAAAAGTGGCAGGCTAAAACCCAGCACCTCAATCAGTGGCTGATACTGGATGAGAAACTCCCTTCTGGGCACACAGAAGAGTGGACGACCTGGAAGGCACTGAACAGGCTGCATTCTGGCACCAAAGATTCAAAACCAACTTTAAGAAATGGGGCTACAAAGTGGAGTCCATGGCATGCGAGTGTGGAGAAGAGCAAACCACAAACCACCTACTACAATGTAACCTGAGCCCTGCCACATGCACAATGGAGGACCTTCTCACAGCGACACCAGAGGCACTCCAAATGGCCAGCTTCTGATTAAAGGACATTAAAGATAAATAGGGTTTCTTAATTAATCTCCTACGTTTTTAAATGCATTTTAGCTGTACCCTCAATTTGCTTTTGGCACAATAAATGAATAAATCCTTTTCATGTTACTTGATAGGTTAGGATGGAGTTTGGAACAATATTTTTGGAGAAATGCTGCTTTCTGGTCACCAGAGGGCGCTCTAACTTTTCAATTGAGAGAGTTTTCACCACTTGCTCAATTGCAGCAAAACTTGGTGAAAAAACTTATAGCACCCCAAGTGAACATTGTATTTTTAAAAACATAACAAAAGGTCATAGCCTAAAACTTCCGTTATTTTAATAGGCTTTAAGATGGCTGTTTTCCTAATGCCTGAAGACATCATCTCTGCAATTTGCAGTTGTCTTACTTGAGGGTATATAGATGACATCAGCAATAAATACACACACCATGAATAGTGAAGGGTTTTCTACTGTCATTCAAGGAGCCTTGTTTTGATTATGATGATTGATGATGATAGTTTATATAACGCCATCGATGTACATCAATCATCTCCTCCCCTTTCTCTCATCCTTCATAGGTCAATGCTGATTGCAAAACCATGGCTAATTCTGTTTGAATGATGTGTCATTGTTTTACTGCAAGGGGATTGTTTCTATTCTTTAAAAACAAAGGCTCTAGCTTATTTTAGTGGGCTTAGTGGACATCTGTGAGAAATGGAATTGAGCAATTTCAGAACATCCCTATTGAGAAAGGGGCTGTTGTGACATTACAACGTAAGGGAGACAACAAAGTGACAATAACACATCAAGACCAATGCACAATGAGACTGAATGACAATGGGATTCAATGCATATGAGGATACTTTTTTCAGAGTCCTAATTGGGTCTTTGCAATCCACAAATAGGGTTTCTTAGTTCATCTCCTACGTATGTACGTAGATGTAAATCATGTGTAAAGTTATGCAACATAGGCTGCAATAGAAAACTCCAGCCATGGCTGTTGTTTCATGTTGGATGCTATTTTGATTTCTCCAATCTTTCCAACCACTTCCTAGAGCAAAGAAAAAAAGAAAAGGAGGGGAGAAACTGACCATTTGTGTGTTCAAGAAATTCTAAGTAAAGGTAAAAGTTTCCCCTTGACATTGAGTGTAGTCGTGTCCGACCCCGGGGGGTGGTGCTCTAAGCCAAAGAGCTGCCATTGTCCATAGACACCTCCAAGGTCATGTGGCTGGCATGACTGCATGGAGCACCGTTGCCTTCCCACCAGAGCTGTACCTTTTGATCTACTCATATTTGCATATTTTCGAACTGGAAGGTTGGCAGAAAGTGAGGCTAACAGTGGGACCTCACCCCACTTCCCAGATTCAATCCGCTGACCTTTTGGTCAGCAAGTTCAGCAGCTTTGTCACTGGGGACTCCCAAGAAATCCTAATAAAACTAAATAAGAATCTGATCCAAATGTGGGGAGGCTTAGATCAGTGCTACTCACTGTGCCAGTCCATGAACCATTGGCTGCAGATCTGCAGAAAGGAAAGAAAGGAACAGTCGTAAGTAATAGGCTTAATTATGGTATTGTTCCCTGGCACACTAAGAAATCCCCCACATCATCCTGAGAAGTGCTATGTGGATGATCTAATCCTGTCTTCCTTCATTAATGTCACTTCTGTTAAAATAGCAGTATCCAGCAGGACTCAGGTTGCAATCTGGAGAGAAAATGCATAACCCTTTGATGGTTCTCTCTACCAGCAAAGCCAGGTGATGACCAGGTTTGCCTTAACCCTATTTATCCCACAGTCCCCGCATCTTCCTTTACCAGTTGCCTATTCTGGAACAAAATAATGTCTTTGTCCATCACTTTATTTATCAACTACCATTCTTCCATGCTGGGACTCAAGGCAGCTTACAAAAAGCAGAGAAAACAATAAAACATATATAGTTGGCCCTTGTTATCCACTGGGGTTTGGTTCTAGTATGCCCTTCTTACCCCATGGATACTACAATCCACAAATGCTGAAGCCTTATTATATACATTGCTGTAGTGAAATGGTGTCTCTTGCATAAAATAGCAGAATCACAGTTTGGCTTTTAGATTTAGAAAACATTTTAACGGAGTAGCTGAATCTGGATACTGTATAACTTAAAAGACACACAAATTTAAGACTAAAACAACATTAAATGAATTAAATTTAATTAAAACCTTACTTTAAAACAGATTAAAAGCAGAACAGCATAATAAAACTCCCCTCCCTTTTTTCTTTGTGGATAAAACCATTTCCCAAAAACTTTCTGACAAAGGAAGATATTAACCTGTCACCCATCCATCACTTCATGTAATCAGTTTCTTAAGAGTGAATGCCTAAGAAACGATGACAGCTGATGTTTTGGGTTCATGAAATGATGAGTCTGCTCTAGATTTTAGACCAAATTTTAATTTAGATTAAATTTAATTAGACCCCCTCCCCCCCCCCCAACACCAACTGCTGCTCTGGGCCATAGTGAAGGGAGAGGGGGCCAGGGGACAGTTCCACCTTGTCTCCTGTGCTATGCTAATAATATAATATAATGTAATATAATATAATATATTGTATATACATATAATATTTATAATATTATAATGTAATGCAATATAATACTAATAATAATATGATATTATAATTATATATTTATATTACATGTAATATTACTAATAATATTGCAATATAATGGTATAGTACAATATAGTAATATTTAATACTGATATTGTACTATGCTAATAATATAATATATTGTATGTATATATATCTTGTAAGCTGCTCTGAGTCCCCTTCAGGGTGAGAAGGGCAGCATATAAATGTCATAAATAAATAAATTATTTGTTTATTTATTTCTACCCCACCTTTCTCCACCCCAGAGGGGACTCAAGGTGGCTTACACATAGGCAAGTATTCAGTGCCACAAAACAATGTACAATTAACACAAACATTTAAATAGAATTATCAAATACATTAAAACAACTGAAAACATTTAAGACAATATCATCACAATTAATCACATAATCCTCAAACATAATCTGGGCCATTCCAATAGTCACTGCACATCATTCCATATCTATCTATTGCACAAGTTTTCAAAAGGCTTGGTCACAGCCACATTTTCACTCTCTTACAGAAGGTCAGGAGAGAGGGGCTGATCTAATATCCTTAGGGATAGCCGAGGGGCCACCACTGAGAAGGCCCTGTCTCTTGTCTCTGCCAATCAAGCCTGCAAGGGAGGCAGGAACAAGAGCAGGGCCTCCCCAAATGATCTTAAACTCCGAGATGGTTCATAGGAGGAGATCCGTTCAAACAGGTAAGCTGGGCCAGAACCATTTAGGGCTTTAAAGGAGTTATCCAACAACCTTATTCCTCCTCCAAAAGTTGAGCAGCTTGGACAGCCCCCTAAATGTTTGGACTCAACCTTGAAATGGATTCCTAGTCCCACTGACATGGAAGCCACTGATAAGGAATGAGACAGAAGAAGCAGCAGCTTTTAGGTAACATTTTAGTAATAGATTTCAGAGCAAGGAATGTTGACACCTGCTAATAACTACAGACAACTAGCACTTAAATGACCAGCTAATGGGCCAGGGTGAAAAGTTGACAACCTTACAAGCACTCAAGTGTAGATAAACCACTTAGCTGGCTGAGAAAATGACTCCATTGCTGTTGGCTCAAAGCTTGAGCTCATCAGACCGTGACGTGTGCCAGTTTAAGGACTCTGAAACTGACTGGTCATTAATAAATTAGACAAGGCTGCCCACATTACAGTTAAGACATGCATAGCTTCCTGCATTTTGCCTCCTTTGGATGCAAACAAGCCAAAGAAAATAGCATTTAAATACATTTAAAATAATGCTTGTTAACTTTGATTGCACCACTGTTCTCTCTTGAAAATCTGATTAAATCCATGAACTCCCATGCCTAATAAAATACGCTCAACCACAATTTACTAAGTAACAGGAAATAAATTCAAAAGTGATGTGATGGGGAGGAGTCACTTATTGCATTGGTTCACAGGCCTCCCCGAAAGCCTTCCATGGAGACCATCGGCTCCATAGATCATAGGTTAAGACTCCCTCCTATAAATTGTCTCTGTTGGAAAAACACAAGGAAGTCATCACTTCTTCCAATAGTCCTCTCCGATCCCTGTCATCCCATTTTTGCATAACCACCAACACCTCATAGATTAGTGTTTCTCAACCCGAGGGTTGGGAACCCTGGAGGGGTCACAAGAGGGGTTCAGCATGGGAAGTTTGGCCTAATTCTATTGCTTGTGGGGTTCAAGGGGCTCTTTGATTGTAGGTGCACTATAATCCCCAGCAACTACAGCTCAAACATGTCAAGATTTATTTTCCTCAAATTTCACCAGTGTTCATATTTGGGTATATTGAGTATTGGTGCCAACTTTGGTTCAGATCCATCATTGGCTGAGTCCACAGTGCTCTCTAGATGTAGATGAACTACAACTCCAAAACTCAAGGTCAATGCCCACCATACCCTTCCAGTATTTTCTGTTGGTCATGGGAGTTTTGTGTGCCAAGACTGGTTCAATTCCATCCTTGGTGGAGTTCAAAATGCTCTTTGATTGTGGATGAACTATAAATTCCAGTAACTAGAACTCCCAAATGGCAAAATCAACCCCTCCCCCCCAATCAGTATTCAAATTTGAGCATATCGGGTATTGTGCCAAAATTTGATCCCGTGAATGAAAATACAGCCTGCATATCAGATATTTATGTTACAATTCATAACAGCATCAAAATTACAGTTATGAAGACACAACAAAAATAATGTTAGGGTTGGGGGTCACCACAACATGAGGAACTGTATTAAGGGTTTGCAGCATTAGAAAGGCTGAGAAACACTGTGTAGTTGAAAGCCAGGACATGTATGGTCAAGTAGCAAAAGACCCTCAAAGATCCCACAGGGAGCCAAAGCTGACCCCAAAGCCTCACTGTTGTTTTAGGAGACACAGGTCATTCCTGCTCCATTGTCATTTTGGCTGGCTATATTATTTAAGATTTTTAATTTAGAACAATGTTACTCAAGACAGTGGTCATGGAACTGATGCTGGTTTCTGATTCACAGTGAGTTTCCAGGAAGGACATGTACAATTCGTAGCCAATGGACAGAAATATGGTGCTATTCCCTAGCAAATTGGAGAAAAATTCTGCCTATCTCCATCAGATAGCTTAAGAAGCAGTACTATAGATGGTATACTAAATTTGTGTCTATTGTTTGTTGTCCCCTCTCTTTTTTAAGCTCTGAGGGAGGAGTGGGAAGCAGGAATTAAATGAAAAGATCTGGTTTTATTGAGGAGTGAGATTGCTTACTTTTATTTGTATTACTATTGATTTTTCTAAAATTGTATTTTATAAGCTGCCTTGAAAAAAAGTTACATCTTGAAAGGCAGTTTATAAATCTCATCTATTAAACCAGTAAATGCAACACAAAGTAGTTTCATGACAAAGTCCCAAAGGACAAATCCAAAAGGGGCTGCTGCCTGGTCCTAACTTTCTAAACTCAAACATCCTAATAAATGGAACCCGGATTCTTTTCAAGTAAAGCCACAGAAGACAGAAGCATTATCCCCTCCTCCTCCTCCTCTCGGGAGGCTTTGTTCAAGGAGAAAGTGTCATTGAAGGACACTTACTTTGCTGGTGCCGGTGTAAAAAGATCTCTCATTTGCCAAAGAGCAGAAGTTGCTGAGCCAAGTAAATCTGCAGTGTTTTCTCCAGCATCAGATCACTTTCATTTCTCCTTGAATTCATGTCACCATGGCTTTTGATGAAGTCCTACTTCCTGGGATTGCGGGAGAGGCTGGAATAGGAGACAGAAACTGTGATAATAAAGGAAGGACAATGAAAAGGAGTTGCCAGAGATACAGAGACTTAAAGAAGCCCAGGTGTGATACACACAGGAAGCAATGTGAACAATGCTTTTCAGCACCCACCTTGACATGTCTGGCAAGGGTACCTTCTTCCAACAGTGGCAGATGCCTCCTATTTATTTATTTACTCTATTTCTATCACCCTCTTTTCACCCTTGCAGGGGAGTCAGAATGGTGTACATGACAATATTCAATGCTGCATATCCAACAACATAAAATACAATACATCGATGCAATAAACAATTAAAACATATAAATATCATAAAATCATTAAATAATGCCCAGTCCTAAGGTTGTCATTTGCATGCTACATTGTGCTGATTATATATTGCACTAGTAAAGCTAAAGGTAAAGGTTTTCCCTTGACATTAAGTCTACTCATGCCCGACTCTGGGGGGTAGTGCTCATCTCCATTTCTAAGCCGAAGAGCCGGCGTTGTCCGTAGGCACCTCCAAGGTCCATGCATGACTGCATGGAGTGCCGTTACTTTCCCGCCGGAGTGGTACCTAATCATCTACTCACATTTGCATGTTTTTGAACTGCCAGGTTGGCAGAAGCTGGGTCTAACAGCAGGAGCTCACTCTAGTTCCAGGATTCAAACTGCTAATCTTTTGGTCAGCAAGTTCAGCAGCTCAGTGGTTTAACCCGCTGTGCTACCATGGGCTCCATATATTACACTAACCAAATACCAAATCTATTTGAGAAATAGAGGTTTCTCCAAAGCCAGACAGGAATACAATCTCCATTTTAAATATCAAAATACAAATGAAGTCTGCATAATGATCAGATACAGAGATAGTTTTATACCCAACCTGATTCTAATCTAGTTATCAGCTCACTCTGCCTTTGGTTGCATTTCCAAGTCCAGGATATAATGTAAGGGATGGTGGTGGATTTATTCTAAACATCAGAGGAGCAAAGACCTATTGGCAAAATGCATCCAGTACCTTGGACAGTTCCTTTAAAATTTCCACTAAACTTCAGCATGGATTCCCCATCCCATCAACCATGGGAGTCATGACCCACAACTTGGGAATAACTGTTCAAAAAGATTCAAAATGGGCTTTTTACTTTTGCAAGGTATATCTGACCAGGTCGCTTCTGGTTGCAGTGACATCGCCGGCCCATCCCCTGTTCAGATACCAGCCAGCATGCCAACACCTTAAATCAAGAAATAGTTTTCTAAGATCTACAGAGATACTCACAGGAACACCTCAGCAAGTGAGAGTCCAAAAGTGGCAGCCTAAAACCCAGAACCTCAAGCCATGGCTGATACCAAAGGAGAGACTCCCCCTTTGGCACACAGAAGACTGGGCGACTTGGAAGACGCTGAACAGACTGTCTTCTGGCACCACAAGATGCAGAGCAAGTCTTAAAAAATGGAAGCACAAAGTGAAGAGATAACCACAGACCACCTACTACAATGCAGCCTGAGCCCTACCACATGCACAATGGAGGACCTTCTTATAGCAACACCAGAAGCACTCCAAGTGGCCAGCTACTGGTCAAAGGGCATTTAGTACAATGCCAAGTTTTTAAACTTTGTGTGTTTAAATATTGTACATTACTACTGTACCCTCAGTTCGCTTCTGATACGATAAATAAATCGGATCAATTTGTTTCATTTCACATTTGTACTCCTGCGAACCTTCAGAATTCTTCAAATCTGCTGATACCTCATTCTTGTATGAGAAGTGGTATTGTTTTCTTCACAGAAGAATGGGTTGTATCCATTGGTTTCACTTTATATTAAGCATGGGTCGTATCCTTAGGGATTTTTTTTTCATATTAAGTGCTACAGTAAAAGGCTTGTGTGTATTAAATAACCCCATATCAGCTGGTTACGTCTCCAGCCTGTACAACCAAGTTCCCTCCCCTCCTCTTTCTCTCTATTTATTTTTGCCTTAGATCTCTTTTCTTTAAAAGTCATTCACATTCCACCAAACCTTTGTACTAACGTTCACTAAGAGCAGAAGCAAAACCTTTTCTTTTCATGAAGGAGGATCTTCTTATCAATGCCTCAGGCTGGGACTGGCCTAGTCTACTTCCAGCTAGATCTTGCTTTCCCAATGCAAGTTGAAAGGAAGAATCAAACCAGAGCTGACATAATAAGTGCAGAGTGATCTATTGGATGCATCGTCTCTTGCGCCTTCTATTGTGCCTGCAAAGGAAGTAGTATATTTTAATGCTTCTGACAGGGCATGTCTGCAGTGGCCTAGCAATTTATCCATCTAAAGGTTTTTGAATGGGTACTTTGTGTAACCTATTAGCTCCTGATCCAGAAACTGCCAAAATAATTAGAAAGCTGGCTTTAGATTTCTGGTGTTGGCTTTGGTGGACCCTTTATACTTTGTGCCCAAAAAGGGTTCTTAGATTACAGAAGCTCGGACTAATGGTCATAATGATTGAAACCTGCAATAATGTTTTCTGAGGACTGACATTTATTTATTTATTTATTTATTTATTTATTTATTTATGGTATTTCTATCCCGTCTCTTCTCTAGCCCCGAAGGGGGACTTAGGACGTATTCTACTATATGCTAGATCTCTATCAGTGCACTTGGGACTGATTTTTCCAAATATATTACCAGTTACTGGGGACTGCAGTATCTGCTGTTCCAGAGAGTTAAGTGGCAACTGACAAATGATGAAGGAGAGAAGGATGAAGCTGCTGAGCCAGGCATTAAGAGGCCCAATTGATCCCAAGATGGTCCCCCCTGAATTTCACATTCTGTAATTGACATCCTGTTAGTGAAATATGCGGATGTAAGTCCACTTTATGTCTCTCTATCTATCTTTCTAGCTATCTATCTACCTATCTATCTTCTGCTATCATGGAAGTTGGTATTGTCTTATACCAAGTATGGGCAAACCCAGGCCCGGGGGTCAGATGCGGCCCCTTGGGCTCTTTTCTCAGGCCCTCCTCTCTCTCACCATCCTATCCTTCCTTTCTTCTCTCTTTACTTCCTCCTTCCCTCCACCCTTCCCTCCTTACCTCCCTTTCTCCTTCCGTCCTTCCTTCCTTCCCTCATTCTTCTCTCCTTCCCTCTCTCCCTTTTACCTTCCTTCCTTTTTCCCTTTTGTGTTTCCTTCTTTCTCTCTTCCCTCCCTCCCTCCCTCCCTTCCACCTTTCCTTCCATCATTCTTTTCCACCTTTTCTTTCTTCCTCCCTTCTCTTTTCCCTTCCTCCTTTCCTCCTGGTGGATGTTCAGCTGGGAGAAAAGAGAGAGGGAACATGAGAACCATGTTTCAAGATTTAAAAGGATGTCCCATTGAGGGGGGGGGGGTGATTTTCTGTTGTTCTAGAGACCAGGGCACAAGGAAGCAATGAATTCAAATGGCAGGGAAAGTGATCTGACTGAAAAGATTAGGAGGAACTTCCTGGAGAGTGGCATCGGCTGCCTCGGAGTGTGGTGGAGTCTCCTTCTCTGGAGGCTTTTCCACAGAGGCTGACTATTGGAATTGCTTTGACTGTGCCTCTTTACATGAACAGGGGGTTGGACTGGATTGGACTGGATGGCCCTTGAGGGTCTCTTCCAGCTCTAGGGTTCTAGGATTCTATATCAGGAGTAGGCAATACAGAGCCTAATGGATACACTTTTTTTCTCCCTTCCACCATCTCATCCTGACCAAGGCCAACCCTTTTGGGATCCAAATGTTTCCCATCTTATCTTCACTTTCTACCTCCAAAAGAGAAGAGGAAGGGAAGGAAAGGGAGAATTCCTCTCTTCAGCTGCCCTCAGCTTTCTCCTTGCTCCCATCTCAACCAGACCCCATTCAGTTCTCATACATTCCCTTTTGTGTAAAGGCTGAGCTTCTAAGGGGAGAGGCATGTGCCTATTGGTGTGTTGCGGAGAGGAAGAAAGAGAGTGAAAGTGAGAGGTGGGTGTGATGGGAGGGAAAAGCTCTCTTCCTCTTTGGGCAGCCAGTTCTCCTGGCAAGGAAGGGACTTGGGGAGGACCCCCTCCTTCCCAGCCTGCCCAGCCTGCTCCGGCCTGCCATGTGGCCCCCAAGTTAGAAAATTTGCACATGCCTGTCTTATACTCATTCAAAGGATGGTAAAACTTCCAGGCGTCCCCTGGGCAATGTCCCTGAAGACAGCCAATTCTCTCCCACACTTGCAGTTTTTCAAGTCACTTCTGACACAATAAAAAAAAAACCATGAGGATCATGAGGACCTTAGTGGATATCAGTGGATGATGTATTCATTTTACACCTGGCCACAGGGACATTGGCAGATGTTTCTCTGACTCACCCTTTTACTCTCCAATATCAGTGGGAATTGCAGTGTCATGGGGCACAGTATGATAAGTCAGAGAGGAGATTCAGAAGAGCAATGTGGTAGATATAGAACTATTGTGCTACACGATATCATACAGGATCTCAGTCTCTACAGATCTCAAGGTTGGGTAGCCACACACTTTTGCCACAGACCTAGGTTTTTATTTTTCTCATTTGCCTCACCTCTCTACACCTGCATTACACTTCACCTCCCCCCCCCACCTTCCTTTGTCTCACCTATCTCCCTGTTATATCTCATTAGCTTCAACATTGTATTCTTGTCAGACTCACACTACTTGATATTCTTCATCCTATAAATAGGATGTTGTATCTCAATTCTCATGTTAATGGCCTCAGAAACTCAGTACAGCTGAGCTGAAATTAGGACAGAAAGACGTTGCCTTCCTTCCAACTTTGACCAGTTGGGAGACCTAAATAGCCATGGAAATGTTTGCGTCAGGGAAGAGGGAATACATTGCTCTGCCAAGAAAACAGAGCTGGCAGGCAGTGAAAACACAGCAAATGTGGGAAGACAGGAACTCTCAGCCTGATTGTCTTGGCAACCGGCTTTAGCAGCTTTTCGTCTCCTCACCTCATTTCAAAGTGGGGACAACATGAGTGACAGTTTCCTTTCTTTCTTGTTGCCTGGAAGGAGAAAGAAAAAGTACTATACTATACTTTACACATTGAATTACCTTCAGAAAAATCTTCAAAATGACACGAGAGAATAGAAATATGAAGGGCCAAGCCAAAATATCTGGGTGAGAGAGGAAGAATCACAAAGACCCTCCCTTGGTGAAGAAAAAGCTTGCCTGCAAGAAAGTAGTGTAGTGCTTGTTATATTTTGTCTATGTAGGAATTTTTATTTGTGTGCAGCCTCCCCCCCCCCCCCCGTCCCCGTCCCCGTCCCCGTCCCCCAGATGAGCAGGTATCAACACTGGCAGGCAGGTTGTTATTACTTTTGACTATATGCAAAGATAGATGACAATGAAACAATCATTGTCATCTATCTAAAGCAGTGATTTCCAAATTCTACTCCTCCATGTGTTTTGGATTCCAACACAGCTGCTTTGACCAACGATTGGGGATTTTGGAAGCTGAAATTCAAAACTTCTGGAAGATCTGTGTTTGGGAAACACTGACCTAAAACAAGAGTAAAAAAATATTTAGTACACTTCAGTCTGATTAATCCAGAGAGGTCTCTACTTAGGAGTCCTTCTGGACCAATTTCACCTGTTCATTTAAGGCAGGCATGGGCAAACTTTGGCCCTCCAGGTATTTTGGATTTCAACTCCCACAATTCTTAACAGCCAGTAAGTTGGCTGGGATTTCTGGGAGTTGAAGTCCCAAACATCTGGAGGGCCAAGATTTGCCCATGCCTGATTTAAGGGAACTTAGCCACCCCAATGTTTAACCCATTGTGCAGTGATGGCATAATGGGTTAAACCCTTGTGCTGCTGAACTGCTGACCTGAAAGTTGGCAGTTCATATCCATGGGACGGGGTGAGCTCCTGCCATTTGCCTTAGCTCTTGTCCAACCTAGCAGTTCGAAAACATGCCAGTGTGGGTAGATTAATAGGTACTGCTTTGGCGGGAAAAGGCAAAAAGACACTTGAAGCAATCATGCCAACCATGTGTCTATGGACTCAGGCTCCTCAGCTTAGAAATGGAGAAAGAGCGCCTCTCCCAGAGCAGAAGATGAGCATCGCCTCAAGAGCCAGAAATATCAAGAGAAGCCTCTGCCTTTGTCTGTGGGTTTGTGTCTCATTGTATGTCATTTGTAACAATGTATTGAATGTTTGCCTGTGTCTGCTTATATACTGTAATCCGCTCAGAGTCCCATCAGGGAGAATGGCAGAATATAAATATGTTGTTGTTGTGATGGGAGGCTCGAGTCACAATCAGTCTGCACTGTTCTGGGCCCTCCATGATGTCCTGTAGTCTTTCGAGACAGCAAGAGTCCTTTCTTTTATTTCATTTATAGTACTTCTATACAGTCCTATAACCAAATTGCTCTAGATGGCAGATGTTAAAAATATAGTGGTTATTTCCATTGTTTATAAACAATATTAGTAATAAAAATACCACCACAACATATCACTGAGTGTTTTTAACCCCGTACAAAGGTTGTTAAATCTGCTCTGTCTTCTCACCCTCTGAAAAATGGAGAGTGGAGAATGAATGGTTCATTTTGGTCTCAGAATAACTCTGAAAACTATGTTAAAATAACAGCTGGTTTCAATAACATTATGGTGGCTGTATTTACAAAAAACCTGCCTAATGGTTACCCATGTGGTGTACTTATACGAGCAGTATCACATGCAAGGAAGCAACTCATAAGCTTTAATGATGTGTATTTAATTGTAAATAGATGGGGTTTTTTTACAATATGATTTTTTCCATTTTAAAATAAACGATTTAAAGAATTATTCTGGTTTTGGAACAGCGGGAAGACGGGTTGCTTTAGTCCTTCAGAAATTGGTGGTAACCTCATGTGCAAAATTCCTCGTGTTTCTTGGCTGCCTGCTATGACTCACTGGGGCCATGACTCTTTCTAGCTAGCATGAGGATAATCTTCCCATTCTACTTCCCACTCAAATCAAATAAATCGAAAATACTTACCTATGACTCACTGTTGATGTCTTGAAAGAAATGTGCTGAAGAGTGTAGTTCTAACCCTGAAAGGGCAATCGATTTGCCGATGGTGTTGCAACCACAGAAACAGCTTCGACCTTGCTGGCTGAGATCATCTTCCCAGTGGCCTGTTATTCACCTATTCCTTTGGGTGTTTCTATTGTTACATGCCATATTATTCCACTTCAGTTTTGCTCTTCAAAAATCTTAGCTGATTTGTACGCTCTCATATTGCACCTGTCAATTCTAGGTTGCTTCTTTTCTTATTAAATTAAAAGCAACAGGCATTAATGTTTAATATGAATATTATTGCAATAAAGACGGAATGACAGACAAGCCAGACAAGGCCGTGTGGGCAGAGGGCCCACACTCACACACACACACAGCACAGGACAGTGGGATGCTACCACTGTATATTATATTTGTCTTTGCTGCCACCAATTAATTATGAAAGGTTTCTTTTGCTGCCACCTTTTATTGTTCCACAGGCCACCTCCTTCACTAGAATGCTCAAGAAGACACACAAACTCTTCTGTGAAATAAAACAAGAATATGTGGTTTATTTTGTTCTTGAACAGTAAAGATGCGTAGTGGGTTCAATAAATTGTCAGGCTTTCAAGGTTTTTTTGTTTCATGTCAGGGAGCAACTCGAGAAACTGCAAGTCGCTTCTGGTGTGAAAGAATTGGACATCTGCAAGGACATTGCCCAGGGGATGCCTGGATGTTTGATGTTTTACCATCCTTGTGGGAGGCTTCTCTCATGTCCCTAAATGGGGAGCTGAAGCTTCTCTCATGTCCCCACATGGGGAGCTGGAGCTCAACCTGCTCTCTCTGGATTTGAACCACTGACCTGTCGATCAGCAGTCCTGCTGGCACAAGGGTTCTTTTTATGAACCTAGCTGTCAAGGGACCAGCTCAAGAATCATCGAAATGCACATTCCTCTCTTTCTGCAAGAAGAGAATTCACCTTTGGTGCTATGAACATCTAGGCTGAAGCATGATGGAGGCATCTCCCAGAGCTTCCCAGGTGGTCTTCCATAGGTCCTGAAATATGATATTGTTTTGCATCTAGATGTAGGAAAAAACTGTGTATTCATGAAACACTAAATGTGGGGTGTTCATAAAAGGAAGGTGAGTTCTTAGGGTGGGCAGTCATTGTAGGGAAGAAATATTTATTTCAGGGAGGACAATGTCCACCAAAATATACTGTACAAAGAAATAATTTGGATTGCTGTGAGTTGCTGTGACTTTTCTGGGCCGTATGGCCATGTTCCAGAAGCATTATCTCCTTACGTTTCACCCACATCTATGGCAGGCATCCTCAGAGGTTGTGAGATCTGTTGGAGACTAGGCAAGTGAGGTTTATATATCTGTGGAATATCCAGGGTGGGAGAAAGAACTCTCATCTGTTTGAGGCAAGTGTGGATATTGCAATTGATTGCCTTGATTAGCTTTGAATAGCCTTGCAGCTTCAAGGATTGGCTGCTTCCTGCCTGGGGAAATCCTTTGTTGAGAGGTGATTCACTAGCCCTGATTGTTTCCTGTCTGGAATTCCCCTGTTTTTTTAATGTTGTTCTTTATATACTGTCCTGGTTTTAGTGTTTTTTGAAAAAAATACTGGTAGCCAGATTTTGTTCATTTTCATTGTATTCTCCTTTCTCTTGAAATTGTCCACATGCTTGTGGATTTCAGTGGCTTCTCTGCGTAGTCTGACATGGTAGTTGTGAGAGTGGTCCAGCATTTCTTTTGTCTCAAAAAAATAGGCTGTGTCCAGGTTGGTTCATCAGGTGCTCTGCTATGGCTGAATTAGTCTGCAGTGCCTTTCATGTGCCTTGATTCGTGTTTGGGCAATGCGGCATTTGGTGGTCCCTATGTAGACTTGGCCACAGATGCATGGTATACAGTAGACTCCTGCAGAGGTGAGAGGATCCCTCTTGTCCTTTGCTGAACATAGCATTTGCTGGATTTCCTTAGTGGGTCTGTTGATTGTTTGTAGGCTGTGTTTTTTTCATCAGCTTCCCTATGCAGTCAGTGGTTCCCTTGATGTATGGCAATAAAAATTTTCCTCTGGGTGGACCTTTGTCTTTACTCTCATGGCTTGTTCTTGGTTTTGGACTTCTGCTTGAACTGCTAACAGGAATCCAGCCTATAAAGTTCTAAAGTCCTAGGAAAACTTCGCTTTCAAAAAATAAAAATTTAGGGGAGAAAGGTTTCCATGTGAAGAGTCATTGGTGTGCAACAGAGGGCTCAAACGGGTTGGACACAGCCACATCAAATGTCAGAACCCACACCACAAGCAGGATGGCTACAAATAAATCACAACATGCCTCTTCCTTACAGGGGTTTTTTAAAAGCATGAGCAGATCATTCGGACAGGGATGTGTCAAGAAACAACATGAAACGGTGTGCCACCATGTAGCACAAATTGCTAGGCTGGAGGAGCCGACAGGAGCAAGGGAGAGTGCTCTGCGTTTTATGTTCCATTTTATTAGAAATACAAAAAAAAAATCCTTTTCAAAGGGGACAGCAATGATGAGTGGGTAATATCTGCAGAAAGCTGCCATTTCAGCACTACAGTATTTCCAAAGCAAAACATAAAGATGAGGGTTGGGAGGAGATCTGACAGGTTGCATTTGCTGTTGCATGAGTGAAAAGATTAATATTGATGGAGGAGAAATATTGAATTAGCCATCTAGCTCCCTTTCTGTAGATCCTGGCGTATCAAGGGCTATTCCCTCTCCTGAGAATACCGGGGCTCAGGTGGCTGAGAAACCTATCATGACTTCATATAAAATCCATGCAAAATGACCTAAAAACTACAGACACTGGTCTATTTATTATTGTCATTCTCATAATTATTACTACGACATTTATTACTGTTCTGCTGTTTTATTATTAAAATCGTATTTTAGAGCAGTTATTCATCCCTGATTTCAGCCAATTCCATCTGGAGTGATCTTTCCTTTCCAAACGAACAGATTCCTCAGCCAGATTAAGCTGCCGTCTGACAGACAGCTTTATGCGATTGCCAATAAACTGAGTTCAAAACACTTTTTAATAGATATTAGAATGCCGTCTCTTTCCCATTCATGTTCTGCTCTCCTTCAGTCACTCATCTAGTCTCCCCAGGAGGGATGGAGGGCAGGGCTCAAGGACAGCCTTTGGAGTGGAAGGAACGGTGCCTTTATAGCTGGGATGTATCTTTGGGGATTTATTGTTTGTTGTGGCAGAGGCTTATTGAAGGATTATGTTTTTGAAAAAACATGCACACATATACACTTTTCCAACACACATTCTACTCCATTGCCACATATACTGATCTCCCCCACCCCTTTTGACCTTGCATCCTATAATCTTTTCGTTTTAGCTACCATCAAAGTCTCCGTTACAACAGCAGTCCTCTCCTCCATTAGATTCATTATTTTTTAAATGTACACTCTTCTTGTTCTCTGAGATGTACCCTTTGTTTGGATTTGTCAAACAGGATTAACCTATAAATCCACTGATCCGGTGGCGGCTTTCCCTTTATAACTGGTGCTTTGCAGGAGAAATTAAATATTTCCTATGTGACAACCATCCCAGAGGATCCGGTTTGAGTGTTGACTTAGGATTGTAGAAGATCAGGGTTTGAATCCTGCTCGGGCATGGAAACGTAACTTTTTACTCTAACAGAGGATTCAATGGCAATATTAGCACGTGTGTGAAAGTTATTAATGCCAAAAAGGATGTAGTGTGTGTGTTTTTTTAAAAAAAATGTACACACAGTACTCACTCCAAGGAAGGATTTGCATTAGCAACTGATGTGGGAAATGCAAATATATCCTCCCTCTTGAGGCATGCAAGGAGTGAAGCAGAAATAGGAAAACTATTGGAAGTTCACAAATATATTATATTTACACAAAAAGGTTACCAAAATGGCCTTCTCTCTATTAATTACTTTATGTTGAAAAGTGGGGAAGGAGGGTATTTGTTACATTTAACTTACTTACTTACTTACTTAGGTGACCCCCCGTAGTCTGAGGATGATGGTCCTCCAAGTTTGGTGTCCTGGCGGTGGTCTGTAGGTGACTGTGGAGCCCTATTTTTGACCTGCATGTTTTTCCGCAGTGAGGGCATCGGCTTCCAGACAGAAGGCGGACCCGGTCGGGGTTGGCTTGATGTGCCTTCCTCTTGGCACGTTTCTCTCTTTTGCCCTCCATTCATGCCTCTTCAAATTCTACAGCACTGCTGGTCACATCTGACCTCCAGCTAGAGCGCTCGAGGGCCAGGGCTTCCCAGTTCTCGGTGTCTATGCCAGAGTTTTTAAGGTTGACTTTGAGCCCATCTTTAAATCTCTTTACCTGCCCACCAACATTCTGTTTTCCGTTCTTGAGTTCGGAATAGAGCAACTGCTTTGGGAGACGATGGTTGGGCATCCGGACAACGTGGCCGGTCCAGCGGAGTTAATGGCGGAGAACATTTAAGTTTCTCCCAGGTAGATAATAATAATATAATAGCACTTTATTTATATTCTGCCCTTCTCCCCGTGGGAACTCAGAGCAGATTACAGTGTAAACAGATACCAGCAAACATTCAATGCCTTGTTACAACACAACGAGACACACAAACACAAACAAAGGCAGAGGCTTCTCCTTTCATTTCCGGCTTTGGAGGCAGTGCTCATCTCTGGCCCTGGGGAAGGTGCTGTTCTCTGTTTCCAAGCTGAGGAGACTGCGTTGTCACCACCTGCTCGTGTGACCGGCATGACTGCTTGGAACGTCTTATGCCTTTCCAGCCAAAGCGGTACCTTAAGCATTTGCATGTTTTCAAACTGCTAGGTTGACCGGAGCTAGGCTAATAGCGGGAGTTCACTCCGTTCCACGGATTTGAAATGCCAACCTTCAGGCCAGCAGTTCAGAAGCACAAGTGTTTAACTCATTGCACCACTGCAGCCCTATAGTGAAAATATCTACATCAGTGTAGATATTTTCACTGATGTGAGCCTTTACTTTTATGTTACTAAAGTGCACTGAAACTTTACCAAAGGAGAAAAACTCATACCTTCCAAGTGCAAGAATAGTCCAAATTCTTCCGTTTCTCTTCCCCTTTTCTTTCCTGTTTGTTCTTAGTTGACTTCAATTACTGCAAACTTTGGCTCCTTCTACACTGCCATGTAATCCAGATAATCAAATTAGATAATTCAGATTATCTACTTTGAACAAGATTATATGAGTCAACACTGCCAAATAATCCAGTTCAAATCAGATAATCTGGATTTTATTTTACAGTGTAAAAGAGGCCTGAGTTCAAAGTGCAAAAGGAGTTCAAACTCAATTAACTCAGTGGAAAGAAAAGGAAAGGAAAGGATGCAATCTGGCCTTTCCCTGTAGACTCAGGCAAAACCAAATGCTGCAGCCTCTTCTGGGTTGAATATTCATCTTCATTTATAAAACATTTACTATTCTGACTGTGGTTCATGTATTCTTTTTATCTATAAAACCCTGGAAGGTATGAACAACCCACGCATGATTTTCCTCCCGCTGGCCCTGCTCAGTTGCAGCCTGAGAAGGAAGGAAACAGCTGTATGAATTTTTTAAATCCCCCTTTCTCATTTATGTGCCTACTGAAAGGTTACTTTAAAAATGAATGCAAACAAGCAAAAGAAGACAGTAAAAAAAACCTTTAGCTATAAATAAACTAGATACAAGACCCACACATTTCTATTCCTGATAGCTCACAATACATGATATTATTTTTAAAGAAAGCGACTGTGAGGGTGGTGAAGGGGGCACTAAACAGGAGGGAAACTACTATCCTCCATTCTGTTTGCAGGAAAATGCCTTAAATTGAATGCAGTGGTGCTGAACCAAAAAACTAATAATGTTTATTATTGTTCTTTTTCACACATAGCCCCTAACACATTAATATCTATATATTGGTTCTCATTTCTGGACTGCTGTTTTTCAAGATACCTTGGTAGGCATCACAGGAGTTGCCTTCTTAACAATTCAATGAACATTTCTGTCAATCTGGTGACAATTTATATATTAGCTGCTGATGCTGTGTTGGTTTGTTTCACTACTTGTTTCATTAACAGTGCAATTTGGTAGATTTCCTCAGAAGGAATGTGGATTATCTGATTTGATAATCTGGATTATCTGGAAGCATAGAAGGGCCCTCTTCTTCTCATTTCAAGAACAACTTTAGAGCCTGGGTTGGGCAATAATGGCCCTTCAAATACTGTAGAAACACAACTTTTAGACTTAGGCCCCTTCTACATTGCCATAGAAAATCCAGATTATCTTCTTTGAACCTGATTATCTGGCAGTGTAGACTCATATAATCCAGTTATTACAATGCAGATTATAATGCTATTCTGCATTGTATGGCAGTGTAGACTAAGGGAGAAGCAAACTGGTGCACTCCAGAGAAACCAAATCCAACATACAATATACATTTTTGATTTCCAGTGTGGTTTTTCTTCAATGTTCAGCTAAATAGTGTCAAAACATATCAATCATATAACTAAAATTTTTGCTGCAACCTCACCTCTATAGTCCCAGGACAATTTTTTTAAAAATGTGAAATGAATAATGAACAAATTATTCATATGAGGATGTCTTCCATGAAAGAGAGGTTTGTTTACACTCAGATAGCCAAGGACAACACACTGTGTGAGAAGCCACCCTTAAATGCATTTTCTTCACTAATGGAAAGCCTAAACATGCTGGAGGGCAAGATCAGGATGTACTTTGCCCACAGTACATGTGTCCTGCAGTTGCCCTTCTGGATTTGAGCCAACACTATATAGAATCTATATGTATGCATGCATTCACATCTTCAGAATCGTAATGATAAGACAAAAAATGATAACACAATGAAATAAAACAAAAGAACAAAGCTCAAGACACCAAAAACCATGCATTATTGGAATTTTGATCCAAAAATATTGGACCTAAAACTCTGGAGTTAGATACCAAATCAGTCAGGAATATAGGCTGACAGGCAAATAGTGCTGACCAAGAAAAAATAAATTAAACCTGTCCCATGCTTGGTTTGTTTGAGAACTGCAGCTGCCAGGCTCCTGTTCTGGTTTCACTCCACAAGACACACTGGGCTGCCTATGAAGGCAGCTAAATTCACCTCCAGCCCAAAGGTCCCTGTAAATCAATCTCCCATCTTATTGATAACATAGCCTGAACAGAAAATTGGTAAACTCAGCAGATATAATATTTACATGCAGAAGCAGAAGGATGTGGCAGATTACATGCATAAAAGAGATGGGATATATGTGGAGGAAAGATAATGCTATAATAGGTTTTCCAAGCTGCTGACCAGGACTCTGGTACATCAGAATTTCAATCCCTCTCTGCTTAGACATGGAAACCGTCATGGTGCCTTTGGCTGTGTAATGCTTTCTCAGGCCCCATCTACACTGCCATATAATCCAGTTTCTGAATCCAGATTATCTGCTTTGAACTGGATTATATGGCAGTGTAGACTCATATAATCCAGTTCAAATCAGATAACCTAGATTCAGAAAGTGGATGATATGCCAGTGTAGATCCATCCTCAGTCTTAAGCCCCATCTACACTGAGATATAAATACCATATTATCTGTTTTGAACTGGATTATATGGCAGTGTAAATTTGTATAATCCAGTTTAAAACCAATAATATGGATTATTTGTTTGATAATCTGGATTATATGGCAATCCATCTTTAAAGAAAGGCAATGGGAAATCTCCTCCAAATACATGTTGCCAGGAAAACCCTAGAATAGTGTCATAATGAATTACAGTTGATTTGTGGGCACATAGCAACAACATGTGCAGCTGAGT
This sequence comes from Anolis sagrei, assembly GCF_037176765.1. Classification (NCBI taxonomy): domain Eukaryota; kingdom Metazoa; phylum Chordata; class Lepidosauria; order Squamata; family Anolidae; genus Anolis; species Anolis sagrei. The sequence goes on from NC_090021.1 coordinate 88,935,276, forward strand.
CTTAACCTTGATTTCCAAGTGATTATGTTGTCAAATTTAAAGCTAAGGCCAAGGATAAGAGGATCTGTGCCTGGAGAGCGTTTAAACTAAACCGAATAGACCAGAACAGAGTAACCACTCACCAGGATGAAGACAAGCCACAGGGGTTTCTTCAATCTGGCCAGAGGGGATGCACGTACAGTACAGGAAAAATATTTTAAAGGGTACAAGCATAACATACATACAGAGACATGAGATTTTATACATTTGTCAGCTATTCAAACCTCCAGCTCCCCTCCCTGATTGGTCAAAAAAGGGGCTGGTTTGGATCTGTGCCCTGATTGGCTGGGGCTCCACTGATGTCGCCACTTCCAGGTGGGGATTCCCTCTTGTGGGGAGGAAACAATGGAGAATTTGTTCTGGGAGAGCCAATCAGCTATGGGGGTGTCTCCATGGGAGGGGGCAAGCTCCAGAAGGTCCAAGCCCATATTTGGGAATGTTAATCAGTTTCCAATTGGCTTAACTGTCCAGTTTTGGGTGACAGCGAAATGATTTGTGAAAACAAAGGTGTGAGACTCCACGAACAAATGATGATCTCTGCAATCAAGGTTTGGGTTGAAATAAAGAAGCCCATAATTGTACATATTCTGAGCTTCCATTTCCATGGTCAGCAATCTCTCAGCCCAAGTGGAGCATTTGGCTGGGAATAGCCGGGGTATTAGCCCAACCTTTCCTGTCTTAGAAATGTATCTGTGGGGTGGCTGAGAGGTGAAGACCTCTGACATTTGCCTTATTATATTTTGGCACAAATCACATACATTATACAATACACACATAGATCTAATATTAAAAGATAGAATATAGACAGAGAGTTTAAAATAGAAGGATACATGTTATCAAGGATTGAAACAATAAAGTCTTTGTGGGAAAGCTGCTGCTGCCGGCCTCCACTGATGTGTATCAGCAAATATCTGCAGCTGCTAAAAAAGAATTAAAATTCATTTTTCTCTATTCCTGTGCCTTTGGGAATTGTTGCTGGGGTGGTATTGTGTTTGACAACAATTATACTGTTTTGGCACCAAGTATTTTTCCACCCACCTCTTTAGCTACTTTACTGGGTTTGTGGCTTCATAAGTTAATGGGGAGAGGAAGCTGACGTTGTACTAAGAAAAGGAACAAAAGCAAAACCCACTGGCTTTTCACCTGCATTATGAGCCCATATTCTTTTCCGAACTAGACATACCAAGTAATCCAATATAGATTCAATCTTCAGTTTCAAGCCTTCTTTGTCAAGGCAAGATAACACCCTTTGTTTGTTTGTTTTTTTTGGGGGGGGGTTGTTTGCATTTTGCGATTATTTATCTGTTTGCTCTAAAATCTCATAATCTACCTTCATAAGTTATACAAGAAAAAAGCAATGCAAAATGCAATGCCAGTTCAGTAAAGGGATGTTTAAAATTACAATAGCTTTGCAGAAAAGTGACGATGGTGTGACCAGGGAAACAAAGTAATCATTTTTAAGTTGTTAGTGTAGCAAAAGATCAGTGAAGCCTTATAGTCAATAAGATATCTATAGTCAAAATGGCACCTATATGTTTGGAAAAATTACTTTCTGGACTACATGTACTAGACTCCTCTACCCAGCTTGTCTAGTGGGAAGCCTGGCTGGAAGTTTCTAGGAACTGTAGTCTAAAAAGTAACTTTTAGAAACTGCTGTATCTGCATGGAATAGTTGAGGTTGACAGTAGCTTCTGCATACCTGATTCAGCCTGTGATTACTTCTGTGAACACCCACATTTCCAAGCAGGTAAAGAAAAAGAGTTAACCTTGAAACTTCAGACTATCACATCTGGACATGGTTATTGGTGCAATGTTATTGGTGCAATGTTATTGGTGCAATGTTGTTTAATCCCACAAAAGGGCAGACAAACAGACTTCACAACCTCTGAGGATGCCTGCCATAGATGCAGGCGAAACGTCAGGAGAGAATGCTTCTAGAACGTGGCCATACAGCCCGGAAAACCTACAACAACCCAACAGAAATCATTAATGCTCAGTCACCCAAGAATCATTTCACACCACAACATTATAGCATTTTGATTCTACTTCAACTGTCATGGATGCAAACCATGGAATTCTGTGATTTGTAGTTTGGAAAGGAACTAGATGAATAAAACACAAATCCCAAATCTCTATAGGATGGAATCATGCAATTAAACTGGAAGCATAGCACCATAGTTGTGCAGTATGAAAGGACTCATAGAAACCAACACTGTAATGTTCATTTACTTGGGAGGTAATCCATTGAACTCATTCAGGCTTATTTTTGAATTAGATATGTTTTCTCCATGGAATTTCTTTGCCACAGAATTCCTTGTTGCTTGGAAGCAATCAAGTAATGATATAAAGTGCATCTACACTTTAGAATGAATGAAGTTTGAAACCACTATAACTGCCACAGCATAACACTATGGAATCCTGAAATTTGTTTGTTTTGGCACTAGTACTCTATAGCAGAGAAGGGTAAATGTCTTTAAAAACTACAAATCCCAGAACTCCATAGCATTCAACCATGGTAGTTAATGTGATGTCAAACTGCTACAATTCTGCTTTGTGGATACGGTCATATTTGCTGTGTTTGCAGATCTTGGTTTTCCGAACTTTGTGATTCTCAAACAGTTTTCTTCTGTCTATACAGAGATCCATCTTAATGCACTTTAAACATCATGTATGATTAATGTTGACTTCCTACATTTCTGAAGCAAAAAGAAGAACATTGTTATTGTTTACAATCCTAAAAATATTTAATTCTGTGACTAAATCTTAAATAGGAATTGCACTAAAATGTGCTGGGTTTAACATGCACGCAGCTGAATGAAAGACCCAATTCAACTGCATCTGTCCTGAATTTCAAGCGTTGTTAGTTCTGCTGAGCTCCCATTCTTCATTTCCCTGCACTCCTTTCCAGCCTGCATGCCTCAGTGCTTAGCTATTGATTTTCATTTTCACTGCACCAATTTAAAGACTCGCCGTAAACAAGCCCAACGCTTCCACCAATTACTTATCAACAATTTAGTGGCATTTCTTCTTTTCAAAATAATCTGGCTTCTGTGCAATTGGAACAAAATAAAGCAACAAGAAGCTCAATCAACTGAGAGCTTAATGCTTCTTTATTCTCCCTCCATTTGCACCACTTATATTGGGTTTTCACAAGATGTGATTGAATACCAAATCATAAGTGACATAAATATAGATGCATATCAGAAAGAAATGGCTTAGTGGTAGATTTGACAAGCTGGATTTTTCTTAGAGTGCTGTTTTTTTTATACTAAAGTTTGTTCCATTTCATTGTCATATTGAATTTTGATTCCCACCTGTATTAAATTTCATACAGAATTTTGTAAACATTTTTTAAAAGGGGACATTTGGGGGCACTTAGATACAAGTGTACATTTTAAAGTCACATTGAGTCACACTTCTCTTTTAGGAGAGAAAAGGAGAGATATAAATAAATACAACAACAACAATAATATGCATCGTTTCAACTGATGGCTAGCTATTCCTGTACATCGTTTATTTATTTATTTATTTATTTACTATTCTTGTATACCGCTGCATCTCAAGCCCGAGGGCGACTCACAGCGGTTTCCAAACAGCAAAGGCAATAAAAACAGCAATAACAATATACAATTACAGTTAAGTTACACATATCCATTAATAACTAATAAACAATCATCAATACAAAATTATCACAAATCCCATCTCCGATCGCCTCATCATTCAAGCGTGATCCAAATTCGTTCATCCATTGTTCCGTTCCTATGTTCAAATTACCAAAATTGCACTGAATTATTCAAACGCCTGCACAAACATCCAGGTCTTCAACTTTCTACGGAATGTCGTGAGAGATGGTGCCAGCCTAATGTCTACAGGAAGGGTGTTCCACAGCCGAGGAGCCACCACCGAGAAGGCCCTATCTCTCGTCCCTGCCAACCGTGCTTGAGAGGCTGGCGGGATCGAGAGCAGGGCCTCCCCGGAAGATCTCAAAGTCCAGGTGGGTTCATAGGCCGAGATGCGGTCAGATAGGTATCTTGGGCCGGAACCGTTTAGGGCTTTATAGGCCAATACCAACACCTTGAATTGGGCCCGGTAGCAGATCGGCAGCCAGTGGAGCTGGTGCAACAGGGGGGTTGTGTGCTCCCTGCGCTCCGCTCCTGTTAGAATCATAGCTGCCACGCGTTGGACTAATTGCAGCTTCCGGGCCGTCTTCAGGGGCAGCCCCACGTAGAGAGCGTTGCAGTAGTCTAAGCGGGATGTGACAAGAGCGTGGACTACCGTGGCCAAGTCAGACTTCCCAAGGTACGGGCGCAGCTGGCGCACGAGCCTGAGCTGTGCAAATGCTCCCCTGGTCACCGCTGAGACCTGGGGCTCCAGGCTCAGCGACGAATCCAGGGTCACACTCAAGCTGCGAACCTGTGTCTTCAGAGGGAGTGCGACCCCATCCAACACAGGCTGTAACCCTATACCCTGTTCGGCCTTGCGACTGACCAGGAGTACCTCTGTCTTGTCTGGATTCAACTTCAATTTGTTCGCCCTCATCCAGACCGTCACAGCAGCCAGGCACTGGTTCAGGACCTCGACAGCCTCCTTAGTAGCAGGTGGAAAGGAGTGACAGAGTTGGACATCATCTGCATACAGGTGACACCGTACCCCGAAACTCCAGATGATCTCACCCAGCGGCTTCATGTAGATGTTAAACAGCATGGGAGACAGAATGGAACCCTGAGGAACCCCACAAGACAATGGTTGTGGGGATGAACAGGTGTCCCCCAGTAACACCTTCTGGGAACGACCCTCCAGAAATGACCGGAGCCACTGCAAAACAGTGCCTCCGAGACCCATTTCCGCAAGGCGCCCCAGAAGGATACCGTGGTCGACGGTATCGAAGGCCGCTGAGAGGTCCAGAAGCACCAACAGGGACACACTCCCCCTGTCGAGCTCCCGGCACAGATCATTCACTAAGGCGACCAAGACTGTCTCAGTTCCATGTCCTGGTCTGAAACCAGACTGTGCCGAGTCTAGATAATCCGTGTCTCTCAAGAATACCTGGAGTTGTGAGGCCACCACGCTTTCCAGGACTTTGCCCAAAAAGGTGAGATTGGAAACCGGCCGAAAGTTGTCAAATTTAGTGGGATCTAGTGATGGTTTCTTCAACAGCGGTTTTATTATAGCTTGTTTTAAGCTCGCTGGAATTTTGCCTTCCCGAAGGGAGGCATTAACCACCACCTCCACCCACTCAGCCAATCCCCCTCTGGCCTCTTTTAGAAGCCAGGATGGGCAGGGGTCTAGGATGGACGTGGTCGGCCTCATTCCTCTAAGTATCTTGTCCACATCCTCGGGCTTCACCAATTGAAATGAATCCATCAAAATAGGACAAGCAGGTGCTCTTGCTACATCCACAGAGACAGCATTTAACACGGTGTCCAGGCCAGAACGGATCAAAGCGATTTTGTCTGTGAAGAACCGAGCAAAAGCTTCACAGCGAGAGGTTGAATTGTCAGGGATCCCACCTTGGGTGGTGGGATTCAAAAGGCCTCTGACAATTCGGAACAACTCAGCCGGACGGTTCTTTGCAGACGCAATAGTGGCCGCAAAGAAAGCCTTCTTTGCGGCTTTTATTGCCGCGGCATATGCCCTCAGAAAGGACACAAACCGTGTTCGATTTGGCTCGCTCGGGTCCGAACACCACACACTCTCTAGTTCCCTCTTCCTTCGCTTCATCACTGCCAGCTCCTTGGTGAACCAAGGCGCTGGTTTAGCTCGGCTACTTGAGAGGGGACGTTCCGGAGTGATCGTGTCAATTGCCCTAGTCATCTCCCCATTCCAGAGAGCAACCAGGGCGTCGACAGGATCACCTACCGAGGCGGCGGGAAACTCCCCAAGAGCCGTCAGGAATCCGTCCGGATCCATAAGCCTCCTGGGGTGGACCATCCTAATGGGTCCTCCACCTCTGCAGAGGTTAGGGGGTGCAATGAGCCTAAATCTGACCAGGTAGTGGTCGGTCCATGGCAACGGAGAGATGGTCAACTCCTCAACACCGCCACCTTCCTCCCATCCCTGGCAGAAAACTAAGTCCAATGTATGTCCTGCACTGTGAGTGGGGCCAGTTACTTTTTTATATATACACTTCATGACTGTAGAAATATGGTCGTGAATTCAGTGCTATGGTTCTTGCTATTTCTGTAGTTGTACATAATAGAAAGCAAAGGCTGATTTTACTTTACCAGTTTTATATAGGGCAACAACTGTATCCTTTGATTTGAAAAAAACCAAAGGAATATATACATAGTTCTTTTTGGACTTTAAAAGCTGAGCACTTTTCGAGTGTAATCTTATGCACACTTGTCTGTATGGAAAGGCCACTGAACTCGGTGAAAATTGCTTCTGGGTAGCTATTAGTCATGGGCCTGAAATTTTTCCCATTCTTTTCTTTCGTGTTTCCATTTTGTTCCGTTCATTTGGGTGGCACGAAATGGAAAGTCCCCTCCCGAAGTGAAAATGAAAATGATACAAAATGGCAGACAGGCCTGCTTTTCGAATTGATTGTATGGGGTCTGGCAGGGCCTGCAGTTGAGCTTCGAGTAAGGGGTGCTCCTTACTCAGCATTTGGCTACAGGCCCTACCAAGCCCGGGTGCATAGGCTGGGAAGCCTGCACCTATAGGCCCAAAATGTCTAGGCCTTACTCAGCCTTCGGCTGCAAGTCCTGCAAGGCACAGGTGCCTAGGCCCAAAGCCTGCACCCATAGGCCCGGGCACTGTTTTCAAACTGCTAGGTTGGCAGAAGCTGGGGCCTAACAGTGGAAGTTCACCCTGCTCCCTGGATTCGAACCACCAATTTTTCAGTCAGTAAGTTCTGCAGCTCAGCGGCTTAACCTGCTGTGCCACCAGGGGGTATGTATGTGTATATATATATATATATATATAGAGAGAGAGAGAGAGAGAGAGAGAGAGAGAGAGAGAGATCTTTTGATACTCACTCCCAGCCTATTCTGCAGCAATGCTTACCATCATGTCTCTGTTCACAAAGACACTCCCACCTGCAAAACCCTGACCTGTTTTGCAGTAATGATCGGATGCAGTTTTGCTGTGAGTCAGTTGCACCTACATTTAATCTTTTGCTTCTCTTAATCAAATTTGAATGCCTTTTATTAGTGCCTCCAAGATAAAGCAGAATTATTTTACGCACTGCTGAAGTTCCATGCAGCCTATAGCAGATTGCCATAAATTCAGCTGGCTAGGCTTCAGCAATAAATTGTATGCAATGTGCAGGACAGCTTTAATTCAGAGCTCCATCTGTGCTAACTTTGGGCCAGGTCCGACACAGCCTGTAAGAGTTGTATCACTGGGGAAAAGGAAAGTGTGAGCAAAATTGGATGCTGGCACTTTTTTTGGTATGTGTAGCTATCCCTTAGTACAATTCCAAGATGAAGTCAGTATACTTTGAATCCCAAGGTTGCAATCTTATATGAATTAGCATGTATGTATGTATTTCAATGCATTGAGGCATCTCCAGTTCTCATACATTAGAGTTTTAAATGTTTGCATGACGTAGTCCACCATGAACTATGTGATAGCTTCTATGGGGCTAAGAGTGGTGTGATGTCTGTACAATTGGCACTTAATTTAGAAAACCCTTGATGCACATCTGTTTGTACAAATTGCTGCACTTTTAAAAAGTCAAATAAAATGTTATCTTGGAAATACCACAACAGAAGGCTGTGTTTTCGAGCACTGCTCTTGGAAAGCATTCAGTGTGTACAGATTGGAAAGCCGAAAAGTTTCCCCAGTCTGTAATTGATGGAAGAATATTTCTCATGTCAGCAGAACAGGGTTAGTTTGAAATAAGTGTTTTGCTCTACAGCTTCCTCATCCCATTTTCTAAAATGCCTCTTGTAAAACGGATGGCTTTTGTTTATCAGATTCCTAAAACAATACACTCTGTTGGTGTTTTTGCAGAGACAGAGAAAACAGTTTGCTATTTAGACCAATTCTGGTTATCTTCAGACATGATGCGATACAGAATATAAATTTCTCATGCATTCCCATCTCATCAGAAATGTGAATGCCCACATAGCTTCTTCCATACTGTGAAGGGAAAATATCTACCTTGATCTTAGCTATGATGTAGAAGTGTGGTAGAAGAAGACATACTTTTGCATCACAGCATATTTCAAATAGGATGTATGAGACATATGTGGTGAAAAAGACTTATTCTTCGAAAGCTTATGTTACCTATTCCTTTCTCTTAGTTGTCTCAAAGGGACATATTAAAATAGCAATATTTTTAGATTCCTCGCTGCTAGGGCCATGGTGACTCACTAGCAAGCTCTGTGCATTATTTCAGGCATTATTCATAAGAACAAGGAAGGAATGTTGTTTGGTCATTATTGCATGTTTGATCAGCAGGATTTGAGTCCACAACAGACTCTGAATCAGGACCTGAGAATGCAATGGAGGAATTTAGCCAGTTAATTGTTAAGACCCGTTGTTCAATGATGGGGAACAGCTTTTCCATATGTATGGTCCCAGGCTCAGTCACTCCAACCTGCATAAAAGCATAGGCAATATTGAGGAGGCAATCAAAATAGATGAAACCAAGAAAGAGGCACCAATGGGCTAGGGGGCCACATTGGCTCCTCGGGAGACCTTGCAAGGCTACATTCCCACCACACCTACTCCAACAACAACAACAAAATTATTTCCAAAAGCCTTGTAGGGAATATTCTCACTATGCTTTGGCAACTTCCTAGGCCCCTTGTATGCATTTTGGGTCATTCTGAGACTCCAGACTTGCCGAAAATCCCCCACCGCATCCTTAGAGATCATTTGGTGGCATTTTGGAGCAGCAATTTAAAGAATTGATTCCTAGGGCTGCAGGCTGCCCACAGGCTGCACTTTGTCTACTCTTGATCAATGCCAACAGTCAAGCTCTTTCTTGGACTCTCGTTCTCCCTTCTCAGGGCCCTTCCTCACAGCCCTATATCCCAGAATATCAAGGCAGAAAATCCCATAATATCTGCTTTGAACTGGGTTGTCTGAGTCCACACTGCCATATATTCCAGTTCAAAGCAGATAATGTGGGATTTTATTCAGCTGTGTTGAAGGGGCCTCACTCTACAATTCTCATAGTCCTTTATCACTGGCAATGCTGACTGGGTCTTCCTGTAATGTAGGTCTATGTGACTATCAATAAACTGCTGTTTATGGCAATTGAAACTATCATTTCATGGTGGGATGAATATCTATGTCAGATTGTTTTCAGTTAAACTTTTGGTTATTGGGACACCAGTGGGTTAAGAGCTAGCTGTATCAAGTTAGTTCAAGATACTAAACCATTAAAATAATACTGGATTTCAAATTGTATCAGAGCTTGATACAGAATGCCCATACTTCCTGGGGAACTGTGGGAGTAGCAGTCTAGAAAGGTAAAATTTCCAAATTCTGCACTGAATGATTATAGTTTGTGTGAAAAACTAAGGACCTCATCACTTTGATGTGGGGGACACTGGGGCAAATTGCAGGGCATTGGGCCAAATCTGTTGCCCAGCAGCTTGCATTACCTGCATTGCCCACTTGCACACCACACTCCTGAAAATGTACCTTTCCATCATGTGCCCGCGCTATCCTCATAATTTCCTATTTGGACACGGGTAATCTTCCGTGTTCAGATTGCTCTGTTTTACCACACTTTGCTGACACAGGCAACATGGAACTTGCCAGAAGTAGATGTGCATCATGAGATGAGATCTGGCGGTCTCCATGCCGGGTGTTCTAGGATGGGGAATTTTCCCCATGTGATGAGGTTCTTAGAATCATAGAATCATAGAGCTGGAAGAGACCACATGGCCATCCAGTCCAACCCCATTTCTGTCATGCAGGAATGACACAATCGAAGCACCCATGACAGATGGCCATCCAGTCTCCGTTTAAAAGCCTCTAAAAAGGAACTTCCACCAAACTCCGAGGAAGAGAGTTCCACTGTTGAACAGCCCTTACAGTCAGGAAGTTCTTCCTAATATTCAGGTGGAATCTCTTTTCCTGTAATTTGGACCCATTGCTCCGAGTCCTAGTCTCTAGGGCAGCAGAAAACAATCATGCTCCTCTTTCTTATGACAGCCTTTCAAACATTTACACATGGCTTTCAAGTGTCCTTTCAACCTTCTCTTCTGTAGGCTAAACATGTCCAGCTCCTTCACAATGCGTGTGTATATATGTGTCTTCAAGTTTGTTTGGTTTTTTTTTTTGTCATGTCAGGAGCGACTTGAGAAACTGCAAGTCACTTCTGGTGTGAGAGAATTGGCCGTCTGCAAGGACGTTGCACAGGGAACGGCTGAATGATTTTTGATGTTTTTATCATCCTGGTGGGAGGCTTCTCTCATGCCCCTGCATGAGGAGCTGGAGCTGATAGAGGGAGTCCATCCACCTCTCCCCAGATTCGAACCTGCAACCTGTCGGTCTTCAGTTCTGCCGGCACAGGGGTTTAACCCACTGCTCCACCGGGGGCTCCACATGTCTTCAAGTAATCTGTTGATACACCCATGAATTTCATAGGGTTTTCAAGGGCTGGTTAAGCCAATTCCTTCCTCTGAAAGAGAGCCTACAGCACCACATATTTGTCGGTAGTCCCCCATCCACTAAGCAAGGTTAATCCTGGTTAACTTCCAAGATCAGAAATGATAGTAATGTCTTTAATGTATTTATTCTTTCATGATTGTTCAGTGCTAAAGAATAGCATTCTAATGTAAAATGTCCTTGGGATGGTCAGTGGCCTCTCCTGATAGGTGGAGATTACCATTTGAAACCATGGAAATCAGTTTTCAGGCACAAAAGATGGCCCTGATCAAGATGGAGCAATAGTCTGACTCAGCGGCTCCTGTGATGATCCTAAACACTTGCAACAAAAAGCAGAGTTTCTAATGAGTCAGAGAGGAATGTATGTGCCTCAGGCTCACTTCCAAAGAGAAGTAAAAAAGGTGTGACCACTTCCTGCCCCTATGGTGACACCATAAAACCTGTGTCTGCAAACATAATATAAATATGAGTTCAATTTCACAGCTGCAGGCAACCGTTTTCCAGGTGCATGTCTGCACATATGCATCTCTCCCTCAAATGTTACAGTGTACAGGACTAGGGCATGTGGTGGTTATGCTATAGGCACATTTTAAAGTACTGTGCAAAGAGTGAACATTCATCTATAACCCTGCATCTGGATGCAAGCCTCAATGGACTCAATTGCACCTTAACCCTAAGCAAGGCACACATAAGATTGCATTGTTAGAAGCCATGTCTGTTCAATGGAGTCTTCTGAAAATAATTCATTTTTATCCAGCAAATCTGAGTGGGTTAAAAATTACAATGTTTTATTTAAAATGCAAATGTGGAAACCTTCTGATATGACAGATCATAAATATTTGGCCTTATCACCCAGTGTAGATATGATGACTTTAATATGTGGACAATAGCACAATGTAAGTGTGAATAATTCTGAGATATCCAGAATTATTATGGATTTTGTCAGGTTGTAGTGAGGTCCTCACAAGGGTTTTGTTTTAACTTGTCAGTTTAAAATTTGCATGTAAAGTCAAAGCAAGTGGGAAGAGAGAAACGAAGGTTCTGCATTTGTGTGCTGATTTGATGTTGCAAACTACAGTGTGTGGTTTGTACATCAGTCTGTGTTTCTCGTAATCTGCAGAAAAATACCACAGTTTCCTGTCAGTAGCATCTCAAATGAATATTTCCACAGGAAATTGTTCAAACAAATTCTTTCTTTTTTAAGTGCCTTCAAGTCACCTGTGAACTTTTGGCAACTCCATGGATTTCATAAGGTTTTCTTGGGCAAATATTCAAAGATGTCAGTATCTTCCTTTCATAAATAGTCCTCAATATCTGGAATTTTTGGAGCTGAGCTGCTGAACTTGTTGACTGAAAGGTCGCAGGTTCGAACCTGGGGAGCGGGGTGAGCTCCCGCTGTTATGCCCAGCTTCTGCCTACCTAGCAGTTTGAAAACATGGAAATCTGAGTAGATCAATAGGTACCGCTCCAGCAGGAAGGTAATGACGCTCCATGAAGTCATGCCGGCCACATGACCTTGGAGGTGTCTATGGACAACGCTGGCTCTTTGGCTTAGAAATGGAAATGAGCACCAACCCCCAGAGTTGAACATGACTGGACTTAATGCCAGGGGGAAACCGTTACCTTTACCTTTCTGGCATTTACTGACAGTCCACTGGTGCTGCCTAAATTACAAGCATTTAGTTATGTTCTTGTTACTTTGCTCTGCTTTTTGTAATTTAATCATTGTGGTTTTTTCAAATGCTTTAGTGCTTTAAGGGCTATGGATCAAATAAGAATACTATCTCACCTGAAAAACAAAGGTGGTTTCCCCATGGCACATGATCTAGAACTTAAAGTTGCACTGGGTTTCATGATTTTTTTTCAAAAAAATTGTGTGGTTGAAGTAAAATGTTGAAGGGACTTTTAAAGAGGTGGCTGTAAAGTATTCCTGCAATGATTTTCTTTTGTGTCAGGAGCTACATTAGAAACTGCAAGTTGCATCTGGTGTGAGAGAATAGGCTGTCTGCAAGGACATTGCACAGGGAATGCCCAGATGTTTAATATTTTACCATCCTCGTGGGAGGCTTTTCTCATGTCCCTGCATGGGGAGCTGGAGCTGACAGAGGGAGCTCAACCTGCTCTCCCTGAATTTGAACTGCTGACCTCTTGGTCAGCAGTCCTGCTGGCACAAGGGTTTAACCCATTGCACCACTGGGGACTCATCCTGCAATAATGATGCCTCATAAATGAAGTGAGCCCTTGTCATTTTCCCATGAAGGCCTGCTTATTGACATATGAAAGAGAATAAGGTTTACAGTGAATAGTACTCTTCCACATTATTTCTGGGAATTGTATTTCAATGATTCCCCAGTTTAACATAAAGCAGTAAAAAGATAATACTAGCATAGCAGGAACCATGTTTTCTAATCATCCCAGATTTGCATTTTTGATGTTTTTAAAACTAGAAATGAAGTTTTGAAAATAGCACCCCTCTTATGAGGTACAGGGCCTTCCACCAACCAGGGCTGGTCCCTTCTTTTGGCTTCGTGTGTAGCCCAGATGACAATTCCCTTTAAACACATACATTGAAAACATTATATGCATGCTTTTGAGGAAGTGTCAAGAATGATTTATGTCTCCTAATGAGCCTTTGATATGCTGGTGGAGTGCATGGCTCTCCTAACCCTAGTCATAAAAGACATCATTTAGCATGAAGACTATTACTTGTACCTTTTGCTTAATGGTAATGGTTTCCTGGAGCTGGCAACAGGAAATGGGGTGGAGCGGAAGGCACGTCTGACCTGTTCAGATAACCCATTTTCCACACACTGAATTATGATACTCTTCGGAGACTATCAATATAAACCCATTTAGAGGCAGATCTCTCCTTGCAGTTCGATTCTAGAAATGCACTTAAATGACAACTGCATTTCAAAAACAAAAGACTGGATGACCCAAAAATGCATTTTTCTCCCTATGTGTTGTAAGAAAATCATGGGTTGCTGTGCTTCTGTTTAATTGGCAGTGTGGAAAATGATCCAAAGTGGAGAAAGGCATGGAGGCTGTTTTCATTGGCTTTTGTAACAACCCAAGGTCCTTCAGGTTTAATCAGCACTCTTAAATGTGGAGTGTTTGCTCACTGTCAAAATTGCAGCTCCTTCCTCGATAAGCAATTGCTGGAGTTGATGCTATCTGCTTATCTTAAATGAAAACAACAAAGTCGTCTTTCAGATTAGCATGTTTTGCTAAGGGCTTTACATGCTTGCTCAGCTCACAAATTGCAGGGAAATTGCAACCATTGACAGACAAAAAAGATGTGATATAGTTATCCTGTTCTGTGGTTTGTTTTGTTTTGGTTTTGGAAGGTTGGCCATGGTAGAGTGGTGGATCTAAGGTCCCGATTTGGTTGTTTTCTGCAATAGATGCACAGAATCTATGCAGCTGAAGATACAATTTTGTTGTCTAAACACTGCCAGATTAGAAGCCAATGCCAATCCCACAGATTTTATGTCATAGGTAGAATTGGGAAGGATTTTGAAAAGCTTTTAGCTCAGTGCTCCTATCAGAGATAGGGAACTGGCATATTTTCCCCAACATCCATTTTTTGCCCATTGGGTACAATTGACGACCTCTTCACACAGGCTGCAAGAATCACCACCCAGTGGTGAATCCGGTGACCACCATTGGGGGCCCCCATGCTCCGCATCAGCCATCTTACCAAGAAGTTGATCCTATAGAGGGTGTTGACTGTGCGGCTTCCCCCCATTGCTTCCTGGTAATATGGGATGCCTCCTATGTAGCTGATATAGTGACATACACCGTCTCCACACTAGTTGACCCATGGAGACCCACCGGAAATTCCTCTGTGTCATGAGATGGGACCAGTGGGCTCTGTGGGTCAACTAGGGCTGAACTGGTGTATGCCGCTGAAGTAAATCCCATCTGATGAGGTCGTAATTCTTTCTTCTCATCAAACTTGTCAGGAGCCAGTGGTCAATGATTCAGAGACACTGAAACCAGTCCAGGGGCCACCACTTTGACTAGCAGTGATCTAAGCTAATTTTGGGTTCCTCTGCACTGTCCACTTAGTTCAGTTCTAAACTGGTTTGGCAGAAATGAGTGTCACTGTGTAGATGATGAGACTGCCATTTCTGCAACAGGTTCAAGGCCAGGATGGTGATTACATTTACCACAGAAGGCAGCCTCAAACTAGTTCCAGCATCTGCATTATTTGTAGCTTGACAGCCGAGTTATCTTTTGAAGGAAATTATTTTCATAAAACTCATGCAGCATTTTTTCAGAAATTGTTTGCACAATGTTCTACTCTTTGCAAAACAATGGTGCCCAAAATAATGGATTGTTCAAAGACATACAGGTCAAGAAAATGGCTTGGCATTTGTCATCTACCAATTTAAATGGCAATTTACATGTATTTTCTTCCAACTGGGACAGAACTGAAAGGATATTGCCTGTAATGAATGGCTGATACTACAGAGGGCATTATTTTGCAGCTACCACACTTTTGAAAAAAAGAAAAGGACAGGGAATTAACCAATTATGGTTATTTGAACTTTAATCTTGCCACCAAAATCCCTCCTATTTGTGAAGTGTGGTTTAGAAGCTTACATTATTCAATCCCAGGAAAGCTCAATAATATCTCACCGCACGTAATGCTACAGATGAATTAAAAGTGGGTATAACAATCAGCACTATTAAATAATAGCTGTATCAATACTGCCCTTTTCCTAGTCCTGACATAGAAAAGTTAAAACAGATATAATTCAGGACTGTGGGATGGATGTTGTCGCCTAAGAAGTAGCAATTTACAAAAACACATAATAAATGCCATATTTGGTAGTTGGTGCACAGGAATTGATACAATAATAAATAATATTTGTCTACAACTGTGTCCCTGTAAAATATCTTTATTTACTGCAAAAAGGTTAAAGCAGAGTCCATCTCAGCTGCCTCTTTGTGTTTGTCAAGTTCCAAAAAGTATCATTTATTGTCTGTTGAAATAATGTTTTTATTTGGCATGTGTATTGTCTTCAGTTTTTGTTTGTCATGTACCAGATAACAGTGCGATTTGCATGTTGTTTCTATATAGTCTTTAATGCACCGAAGTCTGAATCACCCTAGCTATAGTATTTCCAATTTCCACGTTATATGATTTATATTTTTGCTGTACTCTTGGAAATCCTGTACCTTGACATATGAAGGCAAAAGAGGGAATGAAAGAATGAGCATGCACCTGTAAATTAAGTATTTTAGCTGCTTCTCAGCATAACATTCTCATATGGTCAAATGCGAGGTGCAGCAGTGACCAGCCACAGTAGAAAACATCCTTTTCAACAGAACAAGGACCAGACATTTGCTGCCAAAGACAAAGGACAGGGTGCTGGGCTGCCACTCCAAATATCAGAAATTTCAGAAGTGAACTAGTTGGCAACTGAATCTTGCTTCAAAGCTGGGGATGTGATACCCCCCTCTCCCCCACCCCCCACCCCATGCTTGTGGAAACAAGCTGATTTTGAGGGCTTGGGACACACAGCTCAACACTGTAGAATTGACACCACTTTAACAGCCAGGGACTCCATGCTTTGAATCCTGGGATTTGTAGTTTGGTGAGGCAACAGCATTCTTTGGCAGAGAAAGCTAAAGACCTTGTCAAACTACAGCTCCCATGAATCCATAACATTAAGCCATAGCAGTTAAAGTGGTGTAGATGCACCCCCAGCCTCATTACACTAGAGAAAAAATCCACTTAAAATCCAGTTTCTGCTTCCTGTTGAACTCTGAGGTATGTATTTAGGGAGGAGCCTTTAACAGCCTCACTAAACTACAAACCCCAGAATTCTGCAGGAGGCGGGAACCAGATTTTAAGTGTATTAAAGATAAATACATGGTAGAGAGGAGTGCTGAGCAGATAAGGCTAGTAGTATAGTTTTCTGCAATTGCCATTCCCTTGTCACTGGTTGCCAGAAGCAATTGCTTCAGTTTGCTGAAAGACTGGGTCAGGCCTTCTGTGCCAAGCTGCTTTAAATATGCCTAAGCCAGTAATAAAACCACCTGAAACCAGATTTACACAGAACTGCCTTCACTGCTCATACTCAATCACTTGCACAGGAGGGGGTTAGGAGCTTGTTAATTGGAAGGAAATGCTACCGTCTTTCTAGAAAATTTGTGGATTAAAAGTTTTTTGACAAATAAAAATAAAAATGAAATATTCCATTTATGCTAAAAGTTGCTGCATTGAATTTGGATGAGAGCAAATTAAATATTTTCCCTTGGAGCTGCAAAATTTTACTTATTCTAAACTACCCATTGCATGACCACCAAAGGTACTCAAGGGATGAAACCCCCTGTAGCACAATGGGTTAAACCCTTGTGCTGGCAGGACTGCCTATCAAAAGGTCGGTGACTCGAATCCGGGGAGCGGGGTGAGCCCCCATCTGTCAGCTCCAGCTTCTCATGCGGGGGCATGAGAGAAGCCACCCACAGGATGGCAAAACATCCAGGCGCTCCCTGAGCAATGTCCTTGCAGATGGCCATTTCTCTCACACCAGAAGCGACTTGTAGTTTCTCAACGTGCAGTTTCTCAAGTCATTCCTCACATGGGGGAAAAAAAACCTCAAGGGATTCTAGGATTTCATTTAACTTTTCCGCCCCCTGCTCACCAAATAATACATTTTTGAAATTAATTTTATAGGATAGATGGTGAACAGAAAAAAAGTTTCTTTTTCATGACCATAAAATGTGGGAGGGAATATCACTCCGTGAAACAGAATCAAAACATATACCATAAGCAAGAGGAATTACTATTTTCACTGCTCATAATTAACTTAATTTACACCATTAGCTCATTAGAGGATGGGATTGAAGGGAAGCTTTGGATTCCTGTAACAGCATGCTGTTTTTTTCTCAAGGATTAGCAGGGGTTTCTTTCCGAAGTTATCCCTATGTACTGTCATCCAACCTAACAAATACAGGGTGTGACTGTCTGCAGTTGCTGCTAGGTTTGACTTTCCTGATTTTTGTGCACAACCTACTACAGAGGGGAGGATGCAGAATGAAACTGAGACTATCCAATGAGGATTCCACACCTCTTGACATCTCCCCCACCTCTTCTTACCAGGAAAGCCTCACTATAATTAGAAATCTGTTTACTCTGTCTTGGCCCTACTTAAGTTTCTTGGGTATTGCTTTTCACTGGAGGCCAAGAGGAGCAACATCGGCCAGTGCAGAAGCACATGTCATGGAACGTGCTGCATGTGTGGCAACAACCTTTAGTGGGTGCAACGTGAGCTTCCCTTCGTCAAAAAGGAGAAGAGGAGCCAAGAAGTGAGCTGACCCTCCTTGGGCCTCCCTCGCATGTCACCAGGTGATCTGTCTTGGGATGAAAGTAAAATAAACTTCATCCACAAGGCTAAATGGGGGGAAGGAGGTGATGTCTTAAAATAGGCTTACATGTACTTTTTACTCTAGCTCGAAAAAACTCCGTGAGACCTTATCCAAATGATTGAGAAACCCCGATCCCACCTGCCTTGTGATAGTGCTGTAATTGAGCTGGTTCTATTCCAGTAGCAATAGCTAGTACATAATGTACAAATATCCTATTAATGAGAGTCAGGACCACAAGATCCAATAATATTTAAATAAGGAGGGAAAGAAGGAACGATTCATAAAATAGCAGGGCAATACAGTGGAGAATATCTTAGAAATGTTACCTTATATGTTACCCAAATTCCTATATGTTCTGGGCACAGCTCAGGAATAAGTAATTGATTAACTTGTTCTTATCCTATTTTTCTGTTGGTGTGGCTTACTTTCCTAGATTTCTTGACTGATGGTTGCAGTCAAACAAATGCTTTAATGTGTTAACCCATGTTAAACTTGGGATTGGAGAGAGTATAGCCTACAGGATTTATGTAGTTCCCACTGTCCTCTTTTGCATTGTCATAACACTCCTAGTCCATTAAGCCCCCAGATCTCTCCAAGGTTTTTTTTCAGCTGAAAAATAAATGCAAAACATAACCCACACAAAAGTGAGTGAGTTCCTTGGGCATCCACTGCCACCACATGAAAATCAGTTGTATATAGGCTGATTATTTATTTATTTATTTATTTATTTCAAACATTTGTATCCCGTCCTTCTCAACCCCCAAGGGGGGACTCAGAGAGGCTTACAATGGCAACAATTTGATGCCAACACATACAAAAACACAATACAATATGACATAACAGGGTAGGTAAAAACATTAGGTTAAAATCCATTTAAAACGTTATTAGCCATATTGCCATAACTGAGTCCAATTCAGTGACCAACGATGCAGTCCAAAGCCTGTCCATAGTCCGTTCTAAAACATTGCGATTGCTGTCAAGTCTGTTACCCAAATGCCTGATCCCAGAACCATGTTTTAAGCTTCTTCCTCAAGGAAAGGAGGGATGGAGCTGACCTAATTTCGCTGGGGAGTATGTTCCACAGGAGGGGAGCCACCACCAAGAAGGCCCTGTCTATTGTCTTTGCCAAATAACGTTTGCAAAGAAGGTGGGATCGAGAACAGGGCCTCCCTGAATGATCTTAAACTCTGAGGCAGGACATAGAGGGAAATACGTTCGGACATTACTGTAATTATGAGTGATGCAACATCATAAAAAAGACCAATTGTGAAGTCCATGAGGGTTAAGAAGGAATGCCTCCAACCAATCCTGCAATTGCCAATCCCAGCTTTTAAAATTTATAATGTATTAGAAGAGATGGGTTTTTTTAGGCAAGGGATTTTATCGAATTTTCTTAGGAATTTCCTTCTTGATATTCTTTGTCAGTCTCCTATCCAAGTACTAACCAGGCTGATTCTGCTTAGCTTCCAAGATCAGATGGGTATTTAGGATATTTAGGCTATTTTCAGTGCCTTGGAGAAATGCAGAAACTCTGCAAATGTGGAGGGCTGATTCAGAGCAAAATTTTCTGCACAACAGAATCACTGCATGCTGTTTTCAATAGTGCACATTCTGCTCATTTAACTGAATGATACTTTCTTGTGAAAAGAACAACATAAACAGGGATGGGGAACTCTGAATTTAACTGGATGGAACCAAAACATACACTTTGCCATCTCTGCTTATGTCTTTCATTTTTTTAAAAAAATCTATTCAGAAGAAAGTTAAATGAGCGGAACTTGTGCTATTGCAGAGATCATGCAGTGTTTCAGTTCTGCAGGAAATTTTGCTCTGAGTCTGAAGCACTGAAAACATTTCTGATTAAGAATTCTTCACCCTTAATTCACTGACAGATCTTTGCAGTCAACTTCAGCTTTGTATCACCGCAACTACAGTAATGTTCTCCAGCTAAAAAGCATAATTATTGCTCACAAAGATTTAAAAGATCTAAAAAAAAAGGCAGAGAATCCCACATTATCTGAGTGTGGACTCAGATAACCCAGTTCAAAGCAGATATTGTGGGATTTCCTGCCTTGATATTCTTGGACATAGAGTTGTATGGAAGGGCCCAGTGTCACAGGTAACAATTTCTAGAATTTAATAATATTGAATAATCAGACTCAGTTATCAAAGCCCCAGGCTTTATCTTTGTCAAGCCTTGACCATGGGTTAATGCAGAAGATTCAGAATAATCTTTTCTTTTTGTCACAGTTCCTAGAACTCTTACTCTTTCAGAGACCACCAAAGAATATGGTTGATTTTCATTAGGGTGGGGGTTTTTTGGATGTCAGGAAGGTGATTTTAACTTTTCTTTCACAATTCAAGGAATCATAGAATCATAGAATCAAAGAGTTGGAAGAGACCTCATGGGCCATCCAGTCCAACCCCCTGCCAAGAAGCAGGAATATTGCATTCAAATCACCCCTGACAAATGGCCATCCAGCCTCTGCTTAAAAGCTTCCAAAGAAGGAGCCTCCACCACACTCCGGGGCAGAGAGTTCCACTGCTGAACGGCTCTCACAGTCAGGAAGTTCTTCCTAATGTTCAGATGGAATCTCCTCTCTTGTAGTTTGAAGCCATTGCTCCGCGTCCTAGTCTCCAAGGAAGCAGAAAACAATCTTGCTCCCTCCTCCCTGTGGCTTCCTCTCACATATTTATACATGGCTATCATATCCCCTCTCAGCCTTCTCTTCTTCAGGCTAAACATGCCCAGTTCCCTAAGCCGCTCCTAATAGGGCTTGTTCTCCAGACCCTTGTCTGGAGAACAATTTATCTTACTTTATAGCAGCATTAACCCATGGTCAAGGCTTGACAAAGATAAACATTTATCTTACTTTATAGCAGTATGAATATCAACCAGGGGAAAATGGTAAAATAAAAAATGGTTGTCTTGTTAAAAGTAATTTGTGCAATATGCTTATGCCAAATTGACTTTATGGGGGAATTCTAATTTGGAAATAAATGAGTAATTGTTTTTATGGAAGTTCTGGAAGACAGACATCTTAAATCAGATGCTTGATGCTGATTATGGGTTTTTTTTTTTTTGCCTTTTTTTATTTTACAAGAGCGGTTTAAACTACCCCTGTTAGCTAAAAGGCATGGATGCACATTAAATCCAGATTCTGCCTCCTGCAGAATTCTGAGGCTTTGTTGTTGTTGTTTATTCATTCAGTTGCTTCTGACTCTTAATGACCTTACGGACCAGCCCACGCCAGAGCTCCCTGTAATCCGTCGCCACCCCCAGCTCCATCATGGTCAAGCCAGTCACTTCAAGGATAAAATCCATCCATCTTGCCCTTAGTCGTCCCCTCTTCATTTTTCCTTCCATTTTCCCCAGCATCATTATCTTCTCCAAGCTTTCCTGTCTTCTCATTATGTGGCCAAAGTACTTCATCTTTGCCTCTAGAGAACCAGAATATCCAAGTCTGCCTAATCAATAGTCATCCATTTTAACACAACTAGTATGGCTATAGATCTTCAATGATATCTTACTTAGCAGTAATGGCTTTTTGGATATATTAGTCATCACAATGTCTATTCAAAAATAGCTTTTTAAATTAGCCAATTATTGGTGGTGTAATATTCCTAATGCTTCTTCTATGCACATGCTTTGAAGTTATCCCATAGTGCTTATGTTTTGGGAAGAAGTAATCACATGAGTAAAATTGGTTCTGGAAAGCTCCTTGATATTAACGGACATGCATGTTCTTTTGAATTATTTACTTAATTCCTGGAAATTAAAAAATGGCCAATGGAAATGTATGTTTCACATCTCTTTGACTACTGAGATCGATGCTTGGTTATTGGAAAGATCATTTCATTTGCCTTGATCTGGTGGATGGAGGATCTTACAATGCAACATTTGAAAGAAGGATGTATACTGGACATTTGGTCAGCTTTTATAGAAACTTAAGGCTAGTGTGGTTATTATTCCTCCTTTTGTGGTTTTTTATTTTCCTGCTTTTATTAAACTGGAATGTTATTGTATGTAACTGAGAACCCTTTTGAGTGTAAGCCTCTCTAAGTCCCTTAGGGGAGATGGTGATGGGATACAAATAAAGTATTATTATTATTAAATAAAAATTACATTACAAAATAAAAAGAAGAAAAATGTTTAAAAATTAAAAGAAAGATGTATGGGTTTGTGAGTAATTGGTGCAATGTTCATTATAAGCAATGCCAGAAATACTGTAGAATATGTGCCCATGATATAATACATTTGCCCAGTCTCAGTTTGAAAACAAGCTGTTTTCAAAAACTAGGTTCCTGAATAGTGAATTGCTATAATCCAAAGAAAAGGTTATCAGGGCATGGGTGACTTTAGTACAGGTATGGGCAAACTAAGGCCTGGGGGCTTACCTTAGGCCCTTCTCATTTTCCCTGTCCTTTCAGCATAAGGACATGTGGCCCACTTCATCCTTATGCAGAAAGGACGGGGAAAGAAGGCACACAGCAGCTGAGAGCCCTCTGGAGTTCTCTCAGCCACCACATGTTTCGCCCTCCTCTCGGCAAACTGTCCTTATGCTGAGAGAACTGCCTGAGGAAGGCACACAGATGCTAAGAGCCCTCCGGAACACTTTTGGCCATCGCTTGTCTTATCCTCCTCCTGGCATAATTCTGAGAAGACAGCCCGAAGATCGAGAGGAGGAGGGTAATGGAGGAGCATCAGGGCAGTTGCCGCATGTCTTGTTTTCCTCCTGGCCTAAGGAAGGGATGAGCAGCCCTTTCCTTATGCAAGGAGGACAACTTGAGTATGACCCAGGCCCTGCCCTCCTGGCCTCGCCCTCTCCTAGGCCCTCCCCTTCCTGGGCCCATCCCACACAGCACGTCCCCAGCCACCAGGTCCGTAGCCAGGATTTTGTTTCGGGGGGGGGGGGGGCTGAATTTTTTTCAGAGGGGTTTCGGGGGGGGAGCTGAGTTTCGGGGGGGGGGGGCTGAGTCTGAGTGAAAGAGGGTCCAGCCTAGCAAACCTTTTGTATCATTACCCCAATACCCCATGCATATGGGATATATTGAGTATGGTGATCAGATCATGATATGAATAAACATAACAGTTTAAATAATGCACCAGTAAGGCCTTTTCGCGAACTACCATGAGAATTTCGGGGGGGGGGGGCTGAAGCCCCTCAAGCCCCCCCCCCCCCCGGCTACATGCCTGCCAGCCACCCTCCCTCCCAGCCCGGTCCTCTCAGTTGGACCCACAATGTGGCTGGAAGACAAAAAAGTTTGCTCATGCCTGCTTTAGTAACAAGAGTATTTCTATCCAGGCAGGGTCACCGTTTACACATCACCCATAGTCAATAACAACACTCCAAGAATATACCTGTGCCTGCAGCAACAATGAAAGTCAAGAAACTGCTGGTATAGTCACAGAGTTTCTCCCCTTAAAATTGCCCAGTTAATATTCTTTCCATTTTTACCACAAGTGAGTGAGATGGCAAAGGGCAAGAAAGAGGATAAAGTGTCATAGGGTGCTGTAGTTTTACAAGACCTTTAGCCTTCTCTTCCAAAGACTGCTGGTATCTCACCAAATCCCACGCTTACATAGCATTGAGGCATGGCAGTTACAGGGGTGTAAAACTGTTTTAATTGGCCAACATAGAACAAGTTGAGAATAAAGACATTGAAGACAATGCATATAGTTCCAACTAAACTTAGCTCTAAGTAATAGTAGAACCAGATGTGTTCCAGGCTTTCATGCCTTACTAAACTAAATAAGTCAAAATTGGAGAAAATTTCAAAGTGATCTGCTATCTCTTAAACTTTGTGGCTTTTTTAGTTCTGTTCCTGTCCCAGTCTTCCCTCAGGACTAAACAATGGAGATGATAGTTGAATATGGCTTTACTTAGTTCACAGAAGGTTTCATTTAGACTGTGTTGGGTAAGGGGCTCTGTTTTTGCTTAAAGTTTCTACATCTATCTGATACATACATATGCGCGTGCACACACATGCATGCATTGTGGGTCATTTCTATTCGCAAGGCAAAATACTACCACATGCTGGATTTTGAATGACGGTCTTAGAAATCTGCAAAGCTGTCTTGGGATGTTTTGTGCACAAAACTCCCATTGGCTGCCAAATGTCAAACATGGCATTTGTTTTCAGTGGTAAATGTCACAAAAACAATAGTAGCACTGTGGATGAAAAGGCTCATGGTTACCACAACAAACCATATATGCCAGCTATGCGCTTCAACATTTGTTTTGTGGAATGAACTGGGCAAATTGCTATTCTCTGTGGATTTTGGTGACCAATTTCTATTAGCCCCTCTGATGTTGGGATAATTGGTTTTCCCATTTCCATTCGAGTACATGTGTGTGAGAGAAATAAGATGCATTTAAAAGTGCAGATCTCAAATCCTTTTTAAAAAAAAAAAATCTTAGCAATGAACTCTCCTGTACTAAATTTGGATATTTTAGTCCTCCAGAATGAGATCTTGTTGCAGGATCCACACAGAACCGGGCCCACAGTGTGGCTATTCTTTCACGTTGTCACCTTCATATTTGTCAACAATCTCTCCAAATCTCAGCAACTTCCTGATTTTGTTTAAACAACAAAACAAAAATGAATAAAACAAAGTTCCTTCAAAATCTGTTGGGATTTGCTATTGGACTAGTACTTGCTGATCACACTCAATGTACCATTTGTTGTTGTTGTTGTTGTTGGGAAATCTGAGCTGTTAGGCTCAAAATAACCCTCTGTTAGGGTGATTCCACCATAAATATAGCAGAGTAGTAGAAGGAAACTTCATAACCAGCAGAAACTTGGTGTGGTGAACTGGGATATCCTTCTATATTTTAGGATGGATCAGAATTTCAGAGTCACAACTTAAGGTTCAAAATATTTATTGAAGTAAAAGAGATACATTCTTGATAGAAAAGCGCTTGGAGCTAGCTAGCTTACTAAATTTCATCTTCTAAAGGAGGTAAAAGGTAAATAGTCCATGCAGCTAGAGAGAGGCAAAATGCATCCTTACTGGAAGGAAGAAAAGGCAGAAGGGACTGGAAAATGGTGGAGAGACCGCATGGTCAATCCAAGGCAAAAAA
Source organism: Anolis sagrei (assembly GCF_037176765.1). Classification (NCBI taxonomy): domain Eukaryota; kingdom Metazoa; phylum Chordata; class Lepidosauria; order Squamata; family Anolidae; genus Anolis; species Anolis sagrei. The sequence continues at coordinate 88,960,355 of NC_090021.1, forward strand.
AAAAAAAACCCCAAACTTTAAAAGGAAGTTTCCTCACAGAATTCCATTACGATATCATCCAAGGTGGAGGAGACGGTGGCTGGCAGGAAGAGTAAAGACAAAGCCCTTTCGGGAAACATGCATAGAAATGTGGGGGGAGGGGGAGGAATCCCTCAGCCTAGGCCTGTCTCTAGCCTAGCTACTCATTGAGGTCTGGAAACTTGATCACACAAGAAACTTGTGTAGTCCGAGGACAAAACCCAACAGTTGTTTTGTGCTTTCAAGTAATTTCTGACATATGATGACTCTAACAAAGGGTTTTATTTGCAAAATTTGATTAGAAGAGGTTTGACATTGCCTTCCACTAAGGCTGAGAGAGCATGGTTTGCCCAAGATCATCCAGTGGGATTCATGGTCAAGAGGGAATTCACACCTTGGTCTCCAAAGCCATCATCCAATGCTATAATTATACCATACAGCCTCTAGTGCACCATGCTGGGACAAAATTTCCCATGTCATTTCAAAGTGATGCAGCAATGCAGAATTGGTATGTTGTCATTATCAGTTGGTTGACCCCCAACAGTTTCTCAAGTCACTCCTGACACGACAAAAAAAAAAATCAATTGGTTGACCCCCATTTAGGGCAAGTCAAAGTTCCTTCCATGAGGAGAATATTGGAAGTCCCCGAAATACCTCACAATACAAATGTCTATTATGTTTTGTTACATCTCATTTAATTTTATTCTATGTTATGTTTTCTAGCTTTGAGTATTGAGGATGAAACATCCTCTGTTTTGTACATACAAATATTTCTTTAAACATCTAGCATTTTAATACATTGCAATAGCTCAGAATTCCCATCAGAAAATACCCCACAACTCTCACACTGGAAGATTGTGGTGATTTTTTTCTCTGAGCATAAAAATACAGTTTAGTCACCTGGCTAGGAGGCTGTTTCCTGCCTGGACTTCTGCCTTGATAGCAAACACTAGAGCACAATCCTGAGTTGGAACATAGACCCGCCCATACTCCATTTCATGCCCAGATATAGTTTCCTGTTTACTGTCAGAATAAACCGAAAGGTTCCCCCGTACACATACAATGTCCCAAGTTTAAATAATGCTGTTTTCCCCCTTGCCAAGCCTACAACAGCGTGACACAAATATAATAGACTCTGGACCATAAGGTAACTTTTGGTTATTGGAAGCTGGTTGGAAAGCAGCTCCACCCAACTATTCAGTTATAACATCCTTGCTCACTTCTAGCTATTCTTGCAACTGAACCATTTCAGCAGAGAGTCCAGAGTGATGTATAAACCATATGTTAAATACTGAGCACCAACCCTGTGTTTAGAGCTAATGGAGGTAAAAAAAAAAACTATTTCCCTTGTGGTGTTTCTCTGTTGCCCCCCCCCCCCTCCTAGAAATGACCATCTAGTTTGCAGCAAAGAAATGCTGATCTTTTCTGGTTTATATGTTTCAGTCTGGAGTAACTTCCTGCAGCTGAGTTGTAAATAAAGGGAAATGGATTTATAGTGAATTGGGTGCCAGTCAGATCCTGGAGTGCAGTAATGAAAGTAGGTGCTATCACAATAATAATATCCCAAGGGAAATCTTCAGCATATTTCCCATCTGCTTTCTATTCTCCGTTATTTCATAACCTGCAATTAATTGCATGAAAGGAAGGAGATCAAACATATAATATGTGTAGAAGGAGAAGGGTAAGTAGGGGCCGTGGAGGGAAACTGGACTGTCGAATTAGAGTACTTTCGCTTTAATCAGTGTTTCCCCCTTTTCTGAGAAATGCAGCCTGCAGCCTGTGATGAAAGTCAGCTGTTGTGCTTTTGTGTCTCTTTGTTTATTGTGACCATTTTTTGGGTTAATGAGTGGAAGCTGCTATGAAGACTGCCATACCTTGAGAAATCAAAAGGTATTTTTTGAAAGAGGCTGCTGATTTTTTAGCATCTTCCTATGAAATGTGTTCCAAACTAGTTGCTGAAACATCTATCTGATTCCCAATTCACACATTATGCTTCAACATGTCAGTATACTATTTTGCAGTTAGATTTAAGTTACTTGATTTGTTGTTTTGCTCTGTCATTAATAGTAATTCAGAATTTAGCACAGAGCTCCCATGAAAGGGGAAAAAAACCATGAAGAAATGGCTATTTTTTTATCTGAGAAAACACCACTATGGAAATTTCTAGGTTTCCCAGCATAATAATAACAACTACAACAACAACTTTATTTTTATACCCCGCTACCATCTCTCCAAAGGGACTCCGGGCAACTTTCAAGGAGACAAGCCCACAGAAATACAAATTAAAACACACACAATAAAATAAAATCAACAACAAACATCTGAAAAAAAAACATTTCACAATCACAAGCCACATTTTAAAATAGTATCATGGCTGAAAGATGTGCCGAGTGCAGAGGGCTCAGGGTATGTGCAATGGTTCCTAAATAGAGCCAAGGGAAAGTGCAAGATTCAGTTCAAATTATAGCATGACTCTATGATTGAATGTCACCGGAAGCTGGCCACAGAATTGCATTGGAGGGCCAGGGGGACATCTACACTGCCCTGTATCCCAGGATCTGATCCCGGATTATCTGCTTTCAACTGCATTATATGAGTCTCCACTGCTAGGTAATCTGGGATAAAAAGATAATCTGTGATCAGATTCTGGGATATAGGGCAGGGTGGAAGCGGCCTATAATACAGCTTGAAACCATTTTGGGAAGAACTAGCTTTGCTGCGAAGGTGATTTAGATTGGCATGCCTGGAACTAGTTTGAGGCCAGAAAGGTGATTTCATTGAACATGGAGCAGGGCCTTAAACCAACCACTCTGCGGGTTTATGCTTCTTTTTTGGGAAACATGCACAAAGATGCATATGCCTCATTTTTCAGTCCTTTTGTAGGGCTACAACCCCCTGCCCCCTCAGTTTATACTTGAGTAAGAGTTCTGGTGGAAAGGAGTGGGAAAGAAGGAATGGAAGAGATGGAAAGAAAGGGGGAAAAGGAGGGAAAGAAATCCCTTTTTAGCATTGTAGACTAAGGTATTTCCCACTTTTCCAGCCCCCCTTTCCACCCAAGCCTTTCCCAGTTTCCACCCCCCCCCCTTTCACAACTCAGTCATTTTCTCTTCCCCAGTTGCCCCCTTCCCATCCCAGTCTGGCCTACTTTTCCAGCCACCCCTTTTCCATCTCATTTTCCCACCTTTTCAACCACCCTTTCCCATTCCAGTGTTTTCATATTTCCAGTCCTTCTTACCCACCCCCTTCCCACACGAGTCTTTCCCACTTTTCCTTATTCATATACACACACCATTTCCCCCAAAATGTATAGTTAAAATAAACTATGATGATTATTGGAAGGATACGTAAGCACATTTACTTTGAAGAAGGTTAGAATAATGATTTAATCAGAGTTGGACAGTCTTATCTTAAATTACAGTTGTATGTAAATATTCAAAATCCTTTAACCTACTGATGCCTCAATTAATGTAATTTTATTGATATGTTCTTTTATTTCTGTAATGTAGCTGTTGCATTTCCCACCCTTGGCTTATACTCGAGTCAATAAGTTTTCCAAGTTTTTTGTGCTAAAATTAGGTGTCTTGGCTTATATCCGAAACAAGAGAAAATGGAAATGATAATACAGTTTAAGGAAAGAAAAAGAGAAAAACTGTTTCCACATGGAAGAAGGATGAAGAGGGGAAGTAGTAATCAACAGGAAATAAAATAAAATAAAATAAAAACTTTCTTACCAGGATGAAGAAGAATGGAAGTCAAATGCAAATCCCCCTTCACTCTCCTTTTTTCCCTTTCCCTCTTTAACCTATTTCCCTAGATAGTAGCAATATTGTGGCTGTGTGTGTGAGAGAGATTTTCGTTATAATATGTAATTTGGGGGCTGTTCTTTAAATGTGTCACATCAAACAACAACAGGAAAAATGCCATTTACATTTAACCCAAGGTCAGTGGTATATTGCCTACAAAAGGGCATGAAATATGGAGTTGCCAAGGGGTTTCCATAAAATGACATAGTCGTGGTCCTCTTGTCATGGCCTCTTATGATCATGTCCTCTGATCATGACCTCTGGTGACCCATAATTCTCATGACATTTTTCTGTCTTCTACCTTAGACTTTGGAAATATAAGTCCATTTGTACAGATTTAAAAGCAGCTCTGTCATTACAAGCATTCTTCTCAGGTTATATGTCAGCATGGCATCATAAACTCACCCATGGGGGTTGTCATTCCTCTGGTGGTACACCATGTACCCTTCTCTTCTTCCAAGAGGAGCAGGATATTGTTTTGCTACAAAAAAGGGACTACAGAGTAGGATTGCAGTTGTTAGTATATCCACTTGTGAATACTTCTTATTCAACTATATAAAAATGTATCCCAATGAATTGTAATTTGGAAAAGTTAACAAGTTCAATGCTGCAATGATTAGTCACAACTATATAGTGTCACTAATAATGGCTACTAAGATTTTATTGAGTACCAGCTTGTCCATTGATTTCAATGATATAAGTACATTTTGCTGGATTGTGCAGAGCTTGACTGTTCCTAGGTTTTCAATCCTATCAACATTTACTTGAGAATAAGCTATAGTAAACTTATATCTGAGAAACCATACAAAAAATTTGGCTGCACCTATACACCTGGTGGCGCAGCGGGTTAAATCGCTGAGCTGCTGAACTTGCTGACTGAAAGGTTGGCGGTTCAAATCCAGGGAGCGGGGTGAGTTCCCGCTGTTAGGCCCAGCTTCTACCAACCTAGCAGTTCAAAAACATGCAAATGTGAATAGATCAATAGGTACTGCTTCGGCGGGAAGGGAACACAGTCATGCTGGCCACATGAGCTTGGAGGTGTCTATGGAGAACACTGGCTCTTCTGCTTAGAAATTGAGATGAGCTTCACTCCGCCCAGAGTCAGACATAATTAGACTTAATGTCAAGGGGAAATCTTTACCTTGGGCCCTCTGGTGGAGCAGTGGGTTGAACCACTGAGGTGCTGAACTTGCTGACCATAAGGTCGGCAGTTCGAATTTGGAGAGCGAGTTGAGCTCTTGCTGTTAGGCCCAGCTTCTATCAACCTAGTAGTTCGAAAACATACAAAAGTGAGTAGATCAATAGGTACCGCCTTGGTGGGAAGGTAACGGCATTCCATTAAGTCATGCCGGCCACGTGACCTTGGAGGTGCCTACGGACAATGCTAGCTCTTCGGCTTAGAAATGGAGATGAGCACCAACCCCCAGAGTCAGACACGACTGAACTTAAAGTCAGGGGAAACCTATACACATGTATCATATGCCATCATACTTTGAAATATCTAAAGTAACGTCAGTCAGAAATTGTAGAACCTGCATATTTATTTCTGCTACATAAATGATGACTCAGGTTTGCTTTTCAGTAGTGATACTTACTAAATATGTATTTTTAATGTAACTGAAATAATTTCTCTTATAGTAACTCTTCATGGGAAATATCTTAGTATGTCACATTGTTATGGTTTTCAAGGCTATATATTTATAAGGCAATGAATGAGCAATTGGTGGATGGGATCCAAATATTTTGTTGCTAGGTTGTACATTCACTATCCTATGTTCAGCTGAAGGAATGCATGCTGCTGTCAGGCTGCAAGCTCTAGGAATTAATTATGGAAATGCAGTTACGTCTTCACTGCTAATAAAAGCTGCAGTATCTACTATGCAGTGTGTGGTCGTGGAAGAGTCGGAATGCAAAGAAAAAGAGCAGAAAAGTGGTTCAATGACTGAATATATGTGCCATGCTCTGTCCCTCGCATTTCCAGTAGCAAGGATTATGGTGTGATGGGGAAAGGCCTCTTTCTGAGCACCTGAGTTCCTTCTTCTGGTATATATTTATTTCAATATATTTGTGCCTTTGTTTTAGTACAAAATACAAAATATTCACAGCAGTCATAGTACAAGTTGAGTATTCCTTATTCAAAATACTTGGAAAGAGAAGTGTTTGGAATTTTGGATTCCCCGCCTCCAGATTTTAGAATACCTGTATTTACATCTATGTACATAATGAGATGTCTTTGAGATAGGACCCAAGTCTAAAACTGAAATTCATTTATGTTGCATATATGCTTTCCAGCAGGTATAGTTTCCATTTTATCCTTCCTTTCCTTCTGAACCTTTAGCAGGAAATATGGGAACTACCCCAAACCCACACACTTATTGCTAGCTTTCTGCAAGGAGTGGTTTTAGGGCAGCTAGCAACAAGTGTGTGGGTTTGGGGCAGTTCTCATATTGCCTGCTTAAGGTTCAGAAGGAAAGGAAGGACAGAATGGAAACTTACCTGTTGGAAGGTATCTTTAAAACTGTTTTTTCATCCATATGTTAATTTGCCTCACTAGCAGCAAACCCCAGTATACAGAATCCTTAATGAAAGATTACTCAAAACTCACTATGTAACAATGATACCATATTTCTTTGGAAACTGGCCTGAATGAAACTAATGTGATTTTGTGTCTAATATGCTTAAGAGTAGAATGTGAGAAAGATAAATTCAATCCCTATAAACACTTGGCAAGAAAATTAAGCATTTCTCCATTGCTATTCCTAAATCCATGCTCATATGACTTGAGTGCCAAAAAGCTCCTCACAGCTACTTTTAGGCATCATAAAAATAAATATAGTACCACAGGAGATGAGATAGAAGATGGGAGCATGTCAACAAAGTTAAAGATAACATAGTAAACTATATAAGACTATATATATCCTCCAAATGTGGTAATTGAGAAGAACTTTACATGTCTGAGCCCTGGGCACATAACAACCCTGGTACTATAAATGCCAGAGAGAGATGTTCCCAGATGTATAGTGTAACATCAGGGGCTGCTTGTCCATTACGCGAAGTAAGCGATCGCAGAACACTTTTTTTTGCCAGGGGCCCCCTCAGCTCACAATAGCCCTAGCAGTCCAGGGGGAGCCTCGGCTTCCTTGCTTTGCTGTTGGGCGATCCTCTTCCCAAAGGGGCTGGGCCCTTGAGCCTCGCCTAGCCCCTCTCGTTCCTGCTCCACCCGGCCACCGGGTGTGCGAGCAGAGCCGGCACTCAATCATTCTCCGCGTTTGATTCCTTCCCCATGACCGGCTGCCTTTCCCGATCCCCCGGTGCTCCACCCACCTCCTCTCCTCTACCCAATCCACGGGTGGGCCAAGGGGCGGAACTGCCACGCCTGGCCCGCTTTGGGTCCGGAGGCATGTCTGAAAACCCCAGCGTGCGCATCAAAAGTCGCCTCTTCTCCTGATTTTCTCTTCAGCCATTGGGACCAAGAGAGAGAGAGAGAGAGAGCCCCTCCGGCTGGAGGTATCTCCCACCTCCGCTCCCTCCTTTGTTTTTGCGCCTACCTTCAGGAAGGGTGGGCATCTCCACCTCTCTCTCTCTCTCTCTCTCTCTCTCTTGGTCCCAATGGCTGAGGAGAAAGTCAGGAGAAGAGGTGACTTTTGGTGCACACACCAGGGTCTTCAGACACGCCTCCGGACCCAAAGCGGGCCAGGCAAGGGAGCAAGTGAGGCAAGTGTAGTTACTGGGATGTATAGTTCACCTACAATCAAAGAGCATTCTGAACTCCACCACTGATGGAATTGAACCAAATATGGCACACAGAACTCCCACTACGAACAGAAAATATATATCAATGACTAGCTGTCCCCTACCACGCATTGCTGTGGCCCAGTCTGTTGATCTGGAAAATAAAGTAATGAGAAAGTGTTGGTTTCTAATATATGTAATGTCTTTATGCTTGTGGTTAAACAGTATTTCTTGCTGTTTCTTTGCCAGTGTTGATGTGGAGATTGTCTGGTTTGCCTACTCTGGAACATTCAACATATCATAGTCCTTCTTTAGAGGTCCCTTTCAAATCTATGATACTATATCTGTGTGTGTGTGTGAATCATATATCTGTATCTATGGCTGGATGGCTCTTTGTCAGGAGGACTTTGATTACATTTTCTTGCCTGGTGAAGGGAGTTGGATTGGATGGCCTTAAGTATTTTCTGTTGGTCATGGGGGTTCTGTGTGGGGAGTTTGCCCCAATTCTGTCATTTGTGGGGTTCAGAACGCTCTTTGATTGTAGGTGAACTGTGAATCCCAGTGACTACAACTCCCAGATGTCAAGGTCTATTTCCCCCAAACTCCATCTGTGTTCATATTTGGGCATATTGAGTGCTTGTGACAAGTTTGGTCCAGATCCATCATTGTTTGAATCCACAGTGCTCTCTGGATGTAGGTGAACTACAATTCCCAAACTCAAGTTCAATGCCCACCAAAACCCTTCCAGCATTTTCTGATGGTCATGGGAGTCCTGTGTGCTAAGTTTGGTTCAATTCCAGCATTAGTGGAGTTCAGAATGCTCTTTGATTGTAAGTGAACTATAAATCCCAGCAACTACAACTCCCAAATGACAAAATCATAATTTTTGAGTGATTGTCACTCCTTGTATTGTGAGATGTTTTGTTGCCAAATTTGGTGGGATTTCTTTCATTGGTTCTTTTGTTTTTAAGGTACTCATTATGTACAGAGCATTTATATATATATATATATATATATATATATATATATATATATATATATATATATATATTGGTTGGGGGAGGGGGCGCCAAAATACTGTTTGCTTACCGTTGAAAATTACCTAGGGCCGCCTCTGTGTAGCATGCAGGTCACCCATGTACTTATAAGAGAGTGATTGAAGATTGGGCTTCCATTAAATGAATATCACAATTGGACTGACTGGGGGCTAGCCTGTTTATCAGACCACGTTGTCCCTTCTGCATTTACCTAGTTGCATTTATTTGCTATCAGTCATCAAAGGTGACTTTTTGGAGGTTCCACACATGCTGCCTACATTCATTTCTCAGCCACTACAAAAAGACAATTTAATGCTCGTCGTTGTACTCTGAGTAGGAGAGGGAGAGGATTCAAACCTTGTGCTTTCAGTTTTAGGTGCCTTCTAAATACATTTCTTTCCACTCGGGATTTCCCCGAAGAATTCATGCTCACCATGTATGATTACTTTTGTAAATATGTATGTATTCATATTTCCCTATTTTATTGCATATTGGATATGTACATCTTATGGGATTATGTGAACTGGATATTTTACTATTTTTATTGTTATTATGTCTTTGTCCTGTATATTGCTCTGATAAATTTATCTACATGAATCAATAGTGCTTATCTATTGTGCAGCAAGAATTCATTTATGAATCTGCCTCAGTTCATAACAGGACAAATGACTCATGCAAATGTAAATGTGAAGTCAATGGTGCTTATATGAGTGCAACTGTTGTATGTCAGCCTGTTCACCTGTGATTGTGTCTGATGGGAATGATGTTTATGTTGATGTGCATAATGGGAATGGGTATTATGTTCTTGATGATGGGCCTGGGGATCCGGGTTTGCCCGGGCCAGAGTTAAGTTCAGAAGAGAAGCCTGAGCAAGGTCACATTCCTGAGAAAGACCTTTCACCGCTTTTCTAAGAGCAACAGCCTGAAAATGATGCTGAGATTGCTTTGCCAGGTGCAGAGGGTGAGGATAGTGAAACCTTGGACAGAAAGCAAAGTTTTAGTAACACAGGCAGAATGTTCAGAATCTCAGGCTTTCTGCTCGTTTACAGCAAAAGAAAGATAACAAACCGTTATCTAGTGGTAAAGTGAGAAAGACTGCTTTCCTGTCGGCCTTTGGAAAGGGTTTATAATTATTCATGGGAGTGTAGTGACTCAGTCAAGTCAACGTTGTTCATTCATGTCAGTTTCATTTTCAAGCGCTTTATGTTTCATGTATCAAGTTGTTGCCAAGTTTTTGCCCGAGAGTTCCTGCTGTTTTGTTTCATAGTTTCAAGTGCCTTGCTTCACGGAATTTTATGTACTAATGGACCTGGTTTCCTTTTAACCTTTATGGATTATCTTGGATTTTGAACTTTGACTATTTTTTACTGCTTTGTCTACATATATTCTACAATAAAATGCTTCCTGATTTTACCAGGCTGATGTAGTGTTACAAGTCAGGGGTATTCCTGCTCTGGAGTAAGACAACAACTAACATTCCTCCTGCTCATCAAATTTGTACTGACAAAATTGGTGTTCTCTATCCACTTATCGTAACGCTATGGATTTCGTAGAATTTTCTTAGACAAGTAATACTAAGAGGCATTTTTACCAGTTTCCAGATAAAAATAAAAGACTTTTACACTGAGGAAATGGGGGTGAGGAGGGAGAGGGAGGAAAAAAAGGGATAATATGGGGAGTTTCTTTCTTTGAAATATAGCCCATAGTACATGGTATTTGTGGGTGGTTTCCCATCCAAATACATAACCCTGCTTAGTGTCTAAGATCAAATGGTATTTGGTGCCTTTAGGGTATTTAGGTCAGGCTAGCAAAATTGATACTTCTCTAAATCTGGACTTCTTATATCTTCATCCAGATAGCCCACTGTCACCAAGATTGCTTGTCATACAAATGCTGAATATGTCTCTCCCATTGTTCGACCTTCACATTAGTGTTCAGACTGCACACTTCTTCCCCCAGTTGCACAATTTGTGTCCAAGTGTACAGTAAATGGACTGCATTTCTTCCTGCACCAGATGTTCATCTTAGAGTTCTTGACCCTGTTATTTCTGCCTGTTGTTCCACCCATGTGCACCTCTGCTCCTTTTGTGATTACAGACTACAGTTTCCTTGGCTTCATGGCTACAAATTAGTTCAGGGTTTTGGCCCATCCCTTTACCTAATGGGTCAGGAAATAGACCAAGATCTTAAAAGCAATATGGATGTACTATAACATGTGTTTTAAAGTTTTAAAGTTCTAGCTGACCCATAGCCTCCAGTGTTGTCTAGATCCATCACACCCTATTCCCACATCCAGATGCAGTTCAATTGGACATTTTTGCAACCTTTATCAGTGAGAGATTTGGCAGAGAAGGACTTGATTTTGCTTTACAATAATACTGCACTGAAAAAATGGGTTTGTTATTTCTCCTCTATTCTCTTCTATTAATAGTGAACATTTTGGTCTTGAGAACTGTCAAGTATCTTCCTAGGAATTTGTACTTCTTCAGATGGGCTTGGAGTAAGAAGCTGACCATAACATGAGCTAAATTTAAAAAGCATCTCACCTCTGCACTTAATGGGTATTTTTAAGGGAGAGGAGGCAACCTTTCAGTTTGCAATTTTTTCTCTCATGCCGGGAGTAAGAAACAGAGATTAGGATGCTACTGTACTTTTTGTGTTTGAGTACAGAATGCAAAGTTCACTTTGCTCAGTGAAATCCAAGATGCAGAACTGTATAATTTCCCATTTTTGGATCAGTTGCATTCTATTGGTATTATTCCAGTTGAAAATATCTGTGGGTGAATATGCTTGCTTTTACTTTATCTGTTTCTTGGTTGCATAAGAAGACTGCAGTATTTTGACTCGTGAATGATGTCATAAACACTAGGCACAGTTTGCTAAGCTTACCCACGTAATCCTCTTTCAGGCCAGCATTTGTGTTTGCACATACCGTGTAAGAACATGATGTGTACGTTGTGCTCATACTGGGATCTAGTAAAACTAAGTAAGTGTTCTTAATAAGAATAGCAGAATACTAGATTCTCATGAAAAATTTCATTCAGTGTTAATCAGAGGCAAGATAAGAAGAAAATACCAGGACAAGGCTAATTTCCACAGTCCAATTATAGAAAGTTGCCATTCTCTTGCAAAAGAATTCTTAACTGAAAAGACAAGACAAAACGCCTAAGTTCAAACATATAAAGAAGATTGATTTTGTCTATTCAGGCGTGAACTAAGGTTACGGTCTTCTGTCCCATTACAAGTATTAATCAACATAGCAATGTGTTATTACCAATTGCAGCCACTGTGCAAGGTCACTTTGCTCATCATGTGCTTTACATAGAACTTTTCTTCGCATTTCACTATGATTACAACCTCTCCCCTCTTGAACCTCACCAATTTTTACTTCTAAACCAGGAGTAGACAACTGCAGTGGGACTAATTTTCTAATGTTGCACCCCTGCTGGGGACACAGGAGGACGCTGTACAGACTGTCAAAAATAAAAATCTGGAAGTGGTCAGAAGACCACTGCTGGTTCGGCAAATTGATATTTTAAAAATGTTTCACATATACACACATTGCTTATGTAGAATTAATGCAGTGTGACACTACTCTAATTGCCATGGCTTAATGCTATAATATCTTGAGAGTTGTAGTTTGACAAGGTCTTTAGCTTTTTCTATCAAAGAGGGCTGGAGCCTCCACCAAATTACAAATTCCAGGGTTCCATAGCATTGAGCCATGGTAGTTAAAGTAGTATCGAATTGCACTAATTCTGTAGTGTGGATGCATGCCATTTGGAAGATGAATAACATCTGCTGGAGGGCTAACAAGAGAGGCAATGGACTTTTTTGTTAATAAAAGTTTCATTTTTTTGCTGTTTTTGAGAGACAAAGAAAAAAAATCAAAGGAGAGGGATGTGAGCCTACAAATACACTTGCTCCACCCTCGTTCTAAAACGAATCAATGTTTCTCATTATATCTGATCTGGAGTGAAATCTAAATAGCTTAAACGTTGGTTTGATCATGATTTCTATCTCATTTGAACCAGTAGTAGTTTACACTAGGAGAAAGAGTTTCTTTTAGTTTGGCTGTAGTAAAGAACTCTGGTTAGTTTTTAAAAGGATAGAAAAATGTCTAATCTGTTCTCGTCATGCTGGTATGAGAAGGCTGAACATGCAAACCAGAGACTTATAGTGCTTCTTAGGTAAATAGCATAAAAGGGGCCATAGCAACTATATCTTTCCAGCAGTGCAGACTTGCACAAGACATATAATGTGTATCAAGTGTAAAACTACACAAATGTCAATCATGTAATTTAGGGAAATTGTATTTTTAATACTTTAACCAACTGGAAGAGAAGAGGCCCATCATCAGTCAACTGTATTATTTCTTCCAGAATCAATTAGTGTCTTCCATTCTTTGGTCCTGAATGATAAGTGGTTAATTATACCATCTGCTCAGTGTTTAAAAGGGAGGGAGAGGAGAAAAAGTTATTATTAAAAGAAAAATAGAATGCACTGATGTACATTAACAGCTTTCTTTTGTGTGCTTTTGTGGGAGTTTGTTGCCTAGCTGCCACAGTTTGAAGCTAGCTTCGAACTATATTAAATGATCAATGTAGAGGGGTCTGTGATCTGATCTGTCATTGCCCCTTTCAATGTCATGTTCTAACACATCTCTTGAATTTGAAATGTCTCAAAAACTTAGTGAAATAATGCATGTGCCTAATACATAGGCATAAATTCAAAGAAAAACACATTGATAAATGCAATATGCATTTTACAAGCCAAGAGATATCTCTGGCTGCCAAGTCTTGAATGAGTGCAAAGGGAGAACTGTATTTTATTGCCTGTGACTTGTCCTGTTTCCAGATGTTTATTTCTGGCTGCCACGGCAAATGCACTCTTCCCCACCAATCTCAAATGGATTCAGATATGTGAAGGATGAGCTCTGCACAATTGCTTGTTGTGCCAGCTTTGCATTCTCTTGAAACCCTGACTATAATGAACTTCTAAAACTTGTGGGGGGAAATATATGAGTGCACAAGGAAATACAACATCTTGGGGTGCCTCTCTACTGTAGAATGAATTGAGTTTGGCACCACTTTAACTGCAGTGGCTCAATGCTAGGAGCTATAGTTTTGCAGTCTTTAGCCTTCTGTCTGTAGACAGTCCACATTTTGCAGGCGTATAACAGGGTTGGGAGGACAATAGCTTTATAAACAAGTACCTTGGCCTCCCTATGGATGTCTCATGTTGTGGACTGCTCTTCTGATTCTGAAGGAGAAGAAGGGCAGGTGGTGGAAGAAACTGCACTTGGGGATTTGGGGTTGAGTGCTGAGAAGGAAGAAGGAGGAGAGGCAGCAGATACATCAGAAATCCCTATATTTTTGGAACGTGGAAGGGAGAAAGAGGACAGAAGAAGATCAGGCTTGCAAAGAAAAAGCTGAGCAATCACACCACTCCCTAGGGGTAGCTGTGCTGGGATGTTCAGGGCTATAAATTAGCAGCAAGGTCAGGGCCTCGGTGCTGGCTGCAATTGACCTATTTTCAGGGGAGTTCCTGTTCCCAGCATGTACCGCTGTTCCAGCATTGGATCTCTGAGGGCTTTTGTCCTTTGCAACTTGTAACCCTGTTTACTAAAGACTTTATTTTGCTTTCTGATGTGAAAACTTCTATTTTATGTTACTGGAAGAGTATTATCTTAAATTTTGTTGAAGTAAAGCCTTTTTATTTGCTTTACTTGTGTCAAGGCTGTTTCTGGTGTAAAACTGGATATCCTGGTCCTCAAACACTCTCTGCTTCATTTGGAAAAATGCTGCGCTCACAGAGCTCAGCCGGTGTTGTATTTCAGTGTTAATGTAGACTCTTGTGGTGAGGTGGCTGCCAAGGTAGCGGAAATGGTCAACATTTTCTAATATTACACCATTTCTAGCATAGGAGAGGGATTGGCTGGTAAGTACTGGAAGAGCACTTTGGTTTGCTTGATGTTTAATGAGAGGCCAAGCTTCTTGTACGCCATCCAGTAGCCATCTACTGTTATAATTTATAACAGTAGATGTTATATTTTACTATGATCTTACTTTAATTGTGTTTCTGTTTTAATGGATTGTTTTGCTTTTATGTTTTGTGGGCATTTTGACTCATATGTAAGCTGCCCCGAGTCCCTCCAGGGAGATGGTGGTGGGATATAAGAATAAAGTCAGAATAAAGTAAAATAGTAAAAGTAAAAAACTTGGCTTTGGTATCAGGCTTTCAGAGAGGAGTGCAGTGCAATAACAGAGATGGAATATGTGCAATGACTACAGAACTTCTTTGGTCTACAATAATGGATGTGATTTTATATTAGATGTAATGTTTTTAAATGCTTAATACAGTAGAGTCTCATTTGTCCAACCTTCACTCATCCAATGTTCTGTATTATTCAACGCAGTCTACCTCCTGCCTGGATGTACAGCAGTTTCAATACATTGTGATGTTTTGGTGCTAAATTTGTAAATACAGTAATTACTACATAACGTTACCATGTACTAAACTGCTTTTTTTCTGTCGATTTGTTGTAAAACGTGATGTTTTGGTGCTTAATTTATAAAATCATAACGTAATTTGATGTTTAAGAGGCTTTTTCTTAATCACTCCTTATTTTCTAACGTTTTTGCTTATCCAACGTTCTGCTGACCCATTTATGTTGGATAAGCGAGACTCTACTGTATGTAATAATATTATTTTAATTTTAATGTTACTGTAATTGTATGTGTTTTAAGGTATTGTATAATTGCCTATATGTCAGCCACCCTGAGTCGGCCCCTCTTCCTTTTTCCTTCCATTTTCCCCAGCATCATCCTCTTCTCTAAGCTTTCCTTTCTTCTCATAATGTGGCCAAAGTACTTCATCTTGGCCTCTACTATCCTTCCCTCCAGTGAGCAGTCGGGTTTTATTTCTTGAAGTATGGACTGGTTGGATCTTCTGGCGGTCCAAGGCACCCTCAGCACTTTCCTCCAACACCACAGTTCAAAAGCATCTATCTTTCTTCGCTCAGCCTTCCCTATGGACCAGCTCTCACATCTGCCTTTCCAGAATAGGAAACTCCTAGCATCATGTCCCAAATGCACTTTATTAGAGATTTAAGACTGTCTGCACATCACACCTATACATTTTACCTGTCATGTCCAGCACTTTTAAATTTTATTCACTACATTTGGCCCAGCCTTTAGTTTTAAATGCATCATGGTGTTATTGTTTTAATGTTTATTGTCATTGCTTTAATGTTTATTATTTTGCTTTATGAGTTTTATTGTTGTATTTGTTATGCTGTTGTTTTATTGAGGGCCTTGGCCGCACCGAGTCCTTCGGGAGATGTTAGCGGGGTATAAATAAAGTTAATAATAATAATAATAATAATCTGTAGGTTACTACGAGAAATACCATTGCTTTTACTATGCGGATCTTCGTTACCAGTGTGTTATCTCTACCCTTCACTATTTTATTGAGATTGGTCATGGCTCTCCTACCAAGAAGTAAGTGTCTCCTAATTTCCTGGCTGCTGTCTGCATCTTTGAGCCTAGAAATACGAAGTCTGTTACTGCCTCCACGTTTTCTCCCTCTCTATTTGCCAGTTATCAATCAGTCTGGTTGCCACAATCTTGGTTTTTTTATGTTTAGCTGCAACCCAGTCTTTGCACTTTCTTCTTTCACCTTGATTAGAAGGCACCTCAGCTCCTCCTCGCTTTTGGCCATCAAAGTGGTTTTTTTGGGGTTTTTTTTGTCGTGTCAGAGCAACCAGTCCATTATATTACATTTCTAACAGAATAAAGCAAACAAACACAAATACAAAACTTGTGAGTTTGGTAGTTGGTTAAATGTCCTTTGACCAGTATCTGGCCACTTGGAGTGCTTCTGGTGTTGCTGCAAGAAGGTCCTCCCTTGTGCATGTGGCAGGGCTCAGGTTGCATTGCAGCAGGTGGTCAGTGGTTTGCTCCTCTCCACACTCGCATGCCGAGGATTCCATTTTGTAGCCCCATTTCTGAAGGTTGGCTCTGCATCTCGTGGTGCCAGAGCGCAGTCTGTTCAGTGCCTTCCAAGTTGCCCAGTCTTCTGTGTGCCCAGGGGGGAGTCTCTCATTTGGTATCAGCCATTGGTTGAGGTGCTGGGTTTGAGCCTGCCAGTTTTGGACTCTCACTTGCTGAGGTGTTCCAGCGAGTGTCTCTGTAGATCTTAGAAAACTATGTCTTGATTTAAGTTGTTGACGTGCTGGCTGATACCCAAACAAGGGATGAGCTGGAGATGTCTCTGCCTTGGTCCTTTCACTATTGGCGGCTACTTCCCTGCAGATGTCAGGTGGTGCAATACCGGCTAAGCAGTGTAATTTCTCCAGTGGTGTAGGGCGCAGATAATGCGGCATGTCTCATTAAGAGCCACCTCCACTGTTTTAGTGTGGCGAGATGTGTTCCACACTGGGCATGCATACTCAGCAGCAGAGTAGCACAGCGCAAGGGCAGATGTCTTCACTGTATCTGGTTGTGACCCCCAGGTTGTGCCAGTCAGCTTTCGTATGATATTGTTTCTGGCAGCTATCAAAAGAAGCAACCAGCATCAAAGTGGTATCATCTGCATATTTAAGGTTGTTAATGTTTCTTCCAGCAATTTTTATGATAGGTCATGATAGCGTGAGTAAAGTATCAAAATCTGGTTGGAGTTCTGGAGGGACTCTAATAGGCTTGGCAGGGGGATTTGGTCAACCACAGTTAAAATTCATGAGTAAACCAGGGTTTTATTTTTTGGGAGGGGGAGGGGTTGAACTCCTCAAGCGCCCCCCCTCCTCCCCTCCCCTCCCCTCCCCTCCCCTCCTCCCCTCCCCTTGGCTACGGGCTTGCAACGGCCCCTGCGCGCGCCCTCGCGAGTGGCCCCGCCCCCTCCCGCTCCGTCTCCCAGTTCCCGCCTCCCTCCCTCCCTCTCTGCCTCTCAGTCTCTCTCTCTCTCCATCCGCGAAGGAGGAGCCGCAGTGAAGTGAAGGGGAGCCTTGTCCTTCTGCGCGGAGAGAGAGAGGGAGGGAAGGAGGGCGAGATGGCCGCGGAGGAGGGCGAGCCAAAGGCCGGCAGCAGCCACTAGCAGTCCCCCCCCCTTCTCCGCGTCCTCTCGGCCGCCATGTGGGGGAGGCTGCTCTCCGAGCTCGGGCAGAACGGCGACTACCGAGCAGGTAAAAAGGCCGCGCGTCACGTCTGAACGCGGACCCGTGTCGGGGCTGGGAAAAGGGCCTGCCTCTCCCTCGGGGGAAAGGAGGGGGGGAGGGATGGAGGGGAAGGAAAGGAAGCGGGTTTCCCTTCTGTCCTCGGGAGCCAGAAGGCCAGGCAGCTCGCTTGGGGCTATAATTAGCGCTTTCTCCCTCTCCGCCTGGAAATCTGGGCAACGCTGCTTCATCTGGTCTTCCTTGCTTCGTGTGTGTCTATACTAAGGGTTGAAACTATGCTTTAAAGCAGGCTTGGGCAAATTTAGGCCTTCCTGGGGTTTTGGACTCCAACTCCCACCATTCCTCACAGCCTCAGGCCCCTTCCTTTTCCCTCTGAGCCGCTTAAGCTGAAGGAAGGAAGGCCCAAGCTTCCCCAAGCCTGCTTTCAAAAGATAGAGCGGATCTACATAATAGAACTAATCGCAGTTTCATGCCACTTTAACTGCCATGGAATTCTGGGAGTTATAGTTTTTAGGGAAGGCTAAATCAAGACCTTGATACTATCTCAATGGGAACAAGGCGCCTTTGGGTGCATCTGCATGAAAGCTTTCCAAACCTTTTAAGGCCCCTTCCACACAACTGAATAAAACCCCCACATTGTCTGTTTTGAACCGGACTCAGATAATCCAGTTCAAAGCAGATATTGTGGGATTTTCTGCCTTGATATTCTGGGTTATATGGCTGCGTGGAAGGCCCCTAAGACACACACCATTTAAAGACACAGTGATTCGGTTTCATTGCCAAACCGGAGGTTAAACCAACCCCCTCGTAAGGGATTCAGACTTCTATGTAGTGATGATGAAGTGTATGGTGGAGACAACATAAAACCTTTCATTTATGTGTATATTTAAATACATGATACATGATTTAGTACCAACCCCCTCGTAAGGGATTCAGACATATATGTAAATAGTGATGATGAAGTGTATGGTGGAGACAACATAAAACCTTTCCTTTATGTATATATTTAAATATATGATACATGATTTAGTGCTTATTTCACAGACACAGAGCTTTAATAATAATAATAATAATTTAATTTTTGTATCTCGCCATCATCTCCCTGATGGAACTTGGGGCAGCTTACATGGGGACCAAGCCCAGTCAAACAGTTAAAATATATCACAATAAAATACATATACAAAAATCATAAAAACATAAACCATCATACAACCATCATAGAACTTTCTTGTTAAGTTCACGCAACAAACCTTCACACTGCAGTTGACACATTAACATGTGGAGCTGCAGTGGTGCAATGGGTTAAACCCTTGTGTGGGCTGAACTGCTGACCTGAAGTTCAGTGGTTCGAATCCGGGGAGCGGGGTGAGTTCCCATCTTCTTTTGCAGGGACATGAGAGAAGCCTCCCACAGGATGGTAAAACATCCGAGCACCCCCTTGCCAATTCTCTCACACCAGAAGCGACTTGCAGTTTCTCAAGTCACTCTTAACACACAAACCATGTTGCAGCACACAATTTGGGAAGCTTTGATCTGCATAGAATTAATGTATTTGGACACCACTTTAACTGTCATGGCTAAATTCTATGGAATTGTGGGAGTTTTACAAGGTCTTTGTGATTTAAATGATCAGTGGTCTGGAGAACAAGCCCTATGAGTAGCAGCTTAAAGAGCTGGGCATGTTTAGCCTGAAGAAGAGAAGGCTGAAAGAAGACATGAAGGCCATGTATAAATATGTGAGGAGAAGTCATAGGGAGGAGGCTTGTTTTCTGCTGCCCTGGAGATTAGGATATGGAACAATGGTTTCAAACTACAGGAAAGGAGATTCCACCTGAACATGAGGAAGAACTTCCTGACTGCGAGAGCTTTTCAGCAGTGGAACTCTCTGCCACAGAGTGTGGTGGAGGCTCCTTCTTTGGAGGCTTTTAAGTAGAGGCTGGATGGCCATCTGCCGGGGATACTTTGAATGCAGTTTTCCTTCTTCTTGGCAGGAGGTTGAACTGGATGGCCTATGAGGTCTCTTCCAAGTCTATGATTCTCTGCTAGAGAGTGCTGGTGCCTTACCTGAACTACAATTGCCAGGCTTCCATAAATTTGAGTCCTGGCAGTTAAAGTGTTGACAAATTGCATTCATTTTACAGAGTAGATGTTGCCCATAGGGAAAAGAAAATTCAGCCCTGTCCAGTGTTTTTCTTTATGTGGGGTAGCTTAGGAAAAATTGAGAAAAATTTTGAAGGCTAGACCTCTGTATAGTCTCTCTCTCTTTTTTGCACATGGCATTAAAATAAATATAGAAGTCAGGCTGCAATCATGGATACGAAGACACATTGGGACTATAGAGTTAATGCACTTTGACATGACTTTTAATTGCCATTGTTCAATGTTAAGGAATTGTGGAAAAGTCTTACAAGATCTTTAGCCTTCCCTGCCTAAGATTGTGGGAGTTGTCATCTTACAAGATCTTTAGCCTTCCCTGCCAAAGAGTGCTAGTGCCTTAACAAACTATCAATCCCATTGCATTGAGAAATGGCAGTGAAATTTACTGCATTAATTTAGCAGCGTAAATGCACCTCCAGCTGCCTTATAGAAAATGTGTCCTCTCTGCTTCCAGGAAGTGGTGATAGCTGAAAGGAGGAACTTAGGGGTTTTTTTATGTGAAGGAAAGCAATCAGACATTCATAGTCTTGAAAAGAAACCCTTTCCTGTTGAGACGTCAACAAGGACCACTGTTAGCTTAGCATATTTTTTTAAAAACCTGTTGTTTAGATCTGTGGTCATTTTGGCTTGTCTGGTTTACATACCAGTATTTTGATTAATTAAATGATACAGATTAAACTATGATCAAATTATGCCTCATGTTCTTATCCCAAAGGAGACTGATTTATTCGTCAGTCCTTAAACTTTCTTACTGTTGTGGAGCAGTTTGCTTGCAGTATCTGGGAACTAGCTGTTCTTGGCTTCGCAGTGTGTTAGAATAAATTGTCATCCTTTTGGTAACACTGAATTCAATAAATCTGATGAGTGGGATATACAGTTATAAATTGCCAGGGGGTGTAAAAGCTTTAAATAGTCAGCTTTAAGTCATATGTTATAATATTGAAATAGACCATGTTGGTTTTGTTGTATATATCATGTTGATTTTGTTGTTGGCTGCCTCTTTATTCACTGACTTTATAAAGAGAGAGACGATTGTTCTTAAATAAGTGACTTTGTTTTCTAATGTACTGACCCCCCCCCCCCAAAGAAAAAACAAAAACACATACACACACAAACCTAGAAGTTTTCTTGATTTGGTGAGGATGTTATGAGGTGATAGCAGTTCCAGAAATGAATTTGCAGTGTATGTCACTAATATAATTTTATATTTGCTAGTATTTTTTAAAAATAGAAATGGTTTCTTTCCCCTGTAGTGTACAGGAAAATATTACAGTCCCCAAGTTACAAAACAAAATAGATTATGGAGGTTTGTTCTTGAGTTGAATTTATATTAAGTTGGAACAGGAGCATTTTTAAGTGTAACTTCAGCCAAATATATAAATACATATTTCTATGTATAAGCAAGCTTTGGGTAGCATAGGGAAGGGTGAATACCCCTGTGGTGTTTGATTTGCTGTCTGTGCCCGTTCAGAAGACTTCACTTCACTTTCTGTCCCTGTGATAATAGAATTTTGAAAAAAATTGGCTTGTTGTGGAAACAAGGCTTGGCGATAAAGCTTCAGTTGGGATGCCTTTTCTCCATGATAACTCTTTGTAAATGTTTAAGTTCATTGTTTGGTTATATATACTGAGATGCTATCAGGTGCAAAAGCGGGTCCTCCTCAAATTGCTTTTGTTATTTTATTGATTGCAGAATAAAATAGGACAACTTTTAAAATAACAATTAGTTATTAATTTATTTGCACAGTGTGTGCATATGCAAGGTTTACTTTTCAAAATATTGTTCACTTGGACTTTTCCTATTCAGAGCAACTCCCTCTTTGTATTGACTTACCTGATAAAGTTTTCAGTTTCAAAAGGGCTGAAAAAATAGACCATTGCACATTTTAGAGAGCTATAGTAAAACTAAAATAAGTATTCAAAAACTGCTATTCTCTAAAGTGAACCAACCTTTCTCAGTGTGTGGCTGTTAGATGTTTCAGAATATTTTGAATACATCACCCCTGATATTGGGACAATGAAAACCAAGCCCAATAATAAACATTTAATTACTTTTATTCTTAATATAATATTGATTTATTATTGTAGCAGGAAGCCCCAGATAGGAAAAAATGATATACCACAGTTATTTTCATCTTAGGAAAATATGTAGCAGAAAAACAAGTGGTTAAAAGAGTATAAGCCTTTCACAACAATCAGTAGAATTTAATGACAGTTTAGTCTCCTGGAGGAAAAGGACACAGAGGCTTGTGAAAAATGCACAGCTGTTACTAAGAATTGCCAGTGCCTCCTAGCATGTTCTACTGTTACATCAATATTGTTGTATACCTAGATTACTTAAATAATGCTGAAGAGAGGAATAAAACAGAATGATAAAAAGTTTGTTGCTGTTGGATAGAATTGTCCTGCTGACAAACAGAATTTGACATTCTTGTTGTCAGAGCTGGAGCTCATTGTTCTATGTTGATTTTTATTTCAGTTTATTATGTTTACCAAAATCCATATCATCCACTTGAAGCCATGATTATGCCTGTTGAGTGCTAGAGAGCGAGTAGGAGTTCCATTAATTGACTGTTTGGTTTTGCGTTTTCATTGGCTGAGGCATCCAGAATATAACAGTTCTCTGAACCAATCAGATTAGTTTAACTATGATGGCATAATAGTTTAGTAAGAATTTTCTACTTTAGCCATGCTGAATATTTTTTCTTATTACTTTGATGGTTAGCAACCGCTGGCATTAAAATTCTGTTTGTAAAGAATTCTTTTGTTCAGTGTTGCTATGCAAACTGTTACGAAAATGTGTCTTAAACACAAAATTTTAATGTTTGCTGTTCAATGAAGTTATATGCAGAGATATTATTTAGGGAACACTGCTTCATTGGTAGCCCAGATCTAACAGGAGTCCACCTGTTCAAGGCATAGGTTTCAAATGCCAATTACTGTTCGGAAGGATGAGGTTGTTCCTCCATCAGCTCTGTACTATATCTTCAATCTATCAAATGGTGTCTATTGCAGGTTTCCATACTTCTTGTTGTGTTTGTGGAACCCCTTCATCATCCATCATTCTCTGGTAATCTAGTCACCTCATTGCTTCCAAATTTATTTGACAAGGAGAGATCTTTTACAGTTATCACTCTACCGATCGTTGAAGCAATGATTCTCAACATTTTGTTTTTGAGTTACTTTGGACTTCAGTTTTCAAATAGGCTAACCCCTATAGCACATGATGAAAGATTCTGGGAGATGAGGTCCAAAGTATTGGGAGAACCAAACAGTGAGAACTCCTGATTTATAGCATCTCTCACATAATTAATCTTGTACTGTATGTATTATGCAACTATTAAGCCCCAAAGAAAATTGTCCCATGTATTTTTCTGGAATGTGTGAATAGTCATATCTACTGAGTTGTTTCCTTTTCCCACTAAGGCTCAATCTACACTGACTATTTAATGCAGTTTGAAGCTAGCCAAACTACAAACTCCCACAAAAGTGTGTGAAAGAAAGCCCTTAATGAGTATCAATCCTTTGTGGTTTGTGTAATCACAAATCAAGCCTCAACCTGTTTCCAAGATTTCCTGTATAATCATGTGCACAACAAAACCACTTTCTTCAATGTCTGAAACTGCATTAAATGGTCAGTGTAGGTGGGACATGAGTTGGTCATATTGCTATTAAGACTGCTTTTTAGAAAATAAGTTCTGAAAACCTGTCTTCAAGGGTGGCAGCTGTAAAGATAACAGTGATCAATAAATTAGCTGTTTAGGAACTCAAAACATTTATATGTAGTTGCTTGATCACTTATATCCCTCGATTTATAGACATTTTATGGCACCAGCCTGAATTACACAACAGGGCTTTGGGAGGCACTGAATAATTCATTGAGACAAAGTGCACCATGGGCTATTCCACATTCAGATGATTCTTTTTCTTCTTTTTTATGTATGATAAATAGATAGATGTTACAAGTTATGAAGGAGATTCATGTTTCCCCTCAAAGTGGGTCTGCTTCTGTTCTAGTACTTAGATTTTGCTGAAGTATATCACTTCATTATCTTAGAGCCATAGCAATAGATTTCTTTTAAATCAAAATTCACTTTCTCTAATATTTCAAAGGAAGAATGTAGATACTGTGGCATCACTTTGCCTCCTATGATACCATTTTAGTATCTTTGCCTGATAGCAAGTATTGTGAGATTTGTAAGATAAGTGGATTCATTTTAATCTTTTGGTTGGCTAAAGAATGCTATCAACACAAGATTTTTGTTTTGTTTATTTATAGCCAGCATAGTTACCCCAGAACTATACTAGAGTTTGAAGCCTTCAGATTTCTTACAACATGTGACTCTTTCTAATCTGCCCCTGCTCATGCAATACTGATATCATTCCAAGGTGGTATTTGGTAGCATGATTATTACTGGCACCATTCCTTACATTGATAGTCATGAAGATCATTATTGTATTTTAAAAAATATGAAATATGTCACCCATGGCAACATGCAGGTCTGTTAAAAGGGGTAGAGGAAAATAGATTATGTATACAGTGCCCCATCATTTGTAAATGTTTGAAATTGGGGGAGGGGATTGGGCCGGGGGTGTGTGTATCCAGAAGAATGTGTCCACTCTCCCTTTTCTCCAAGGCCACAGGTTACTGATTTTTTTTTAAACAACAACACAAAATTCATGGTCCCCCTACATGAAAATACAACTAAAGTGAGTGCAGTTCATGGGCTGTATGAAGGCCCCAATTGAGCACCTTAGCATTCCAAGGTTTTCTTTTTAAAAAAAACTTTAAAAGACTGTTTGCATATTCTAGGGATGCAGTATACAAATCTGCAGTGTTTGGCATCCAGGATATGCCTTTTTCATAAGAAAATGATTTCCAGTCATCTTTGGTTTTGAAAAATAAGACTCCATGGGCCTAGAACAGTTCAACTGCCCAGATTACATTGAAATTACCCTCCCCCCTATCTCCTCCAGAAAAGGTGAAAGGGGGGCTTCCTGAGTAAAATTGAATACTTTTTGCGATGCCCACCGAAGACCTTAGGAGGTGTTTCTCACCTTTGGATAAACTCGCTTAACCCAGATACAGGTATTGTTCTTTTGATGCCATGTAACTATTAGGAGATTTAGGCCCCTTCTACATTGCCACATAATACAGATTATCAAAGCAGGTAATCCACATTATCTGCTTTAAACTGGATTATATGAGTCTACACTGCCATGTAATCCAGTTCAAAGCTGGTAATCTGGTTTTTATGTGGCAGTGTAGAAGGGGCTTTCATTTTTTTAATTTTAGGTTTTTTTAGCAAATAATTCTTTGCACATGTTTTCCTCAGTAGGTTTGGTACCTACTGAGTGCTGACCCATAGCAGCAATTAATAGACACTGTCCCATCCAACAAAATAGGTCTTGTTTCCAAATGAATGTGCACAGGATTGGACTGTAGATGCATTTCTTAAACCACAAGACGAAAAGTTAATTTACCTATACATCACTAGCTAGAACTATGTGTATATAGCTTGGTTAAATGGATAGGTTCTAGACATTATTGATGCACTCTTAAAAATAAACTCTTGCCTTAAAATGAGCAAAGACATGACTCAACTCATGAAAACTCCTTAGAGTCCAGCATAGAAAAGAAAACAAATGATCAACATAAGGTTTGTGTTAGATCTCTCTCTCTCTCTTTCGGTTTTCATTTTTGGTCAATGTCTTCAAACTTCTCTCCTCCCCCCATGTTTGTCAAAACAAGGTATGTACTCTTTACCTGGATGGGAGAGGACCAATGAATATCAAGTGGTGTCGGCTACATCATATAGGAAGGAATTGGCAAAACCACCTCTTAGTATTCTTTGCATAAGAAAACACTATGTCTGTGGAGTCACCATAAGTTGATAGAAGACTTGAAAGCACAACACCTTTTCTCATCCTTGCAAATTGCAGTGCTAGCCCATGAGTGAATCAACCAAGCCTTACTTGTTTTATTTATTTATTTATTTATTTATTTTTATATATCCCGCTTTATTTCTCCATACGGACACTCAAAGTGGCTCACAATTAAAAACATTACAATTTCAAATGTACAAATATACAATAATAAAACAGTATATCATTATATTTTGAGTATCTACAAATTCAAGTATTGACAAGTATGTGAAAGAGAATTAGATTTAAATTATCCCGCAAAAGTCATGATTGAGTAATTAATTACAGTATTGGACAACTCTTTGTAACATGTTTAAACAGTACAAAAGAGAGTTCCATGATAAAAATTTCTGATACTCTGCTTTTCTAAATGTTTCATGGAAACATAACTGCCTAATTATTCCATAATTTGGATCATTGATCCAGAAACTTTCATCAAATAATTATCCAAATCTGTGCTGTTGTTTATATGTGAGAAGTACAATCTGCTGACAATATGTACTGTTCCTTCAATAAGGTTTTTTTCTTGTCAAATCTTTGTCACAGGTTGTATATAATGAGTGTGACCAACATCATACGTAATGTCATAATTTAAAATTGAACCTATGTGGTGAGATCACAATCTGTTATGAGCTTTAGGAGTCTCATAGATTTGATAGTTGTGTTCAAACATGAAACAACTGCTGAATGGATGAAGATAACTGTCTGGAATAACTCAATCCTACTTTGTCTTTGGAGTGGTGGGATGGGTTGGGGCCTGTGGTGGCAAGGATAAAGTATTTTTAAGTATGTTTTGAGCTTTTAAAGCTCAAAATTGGAGCCCTACAGACAAAAATGGAGAAGTGCTAGTCTGCAAGAATGCTGCCTGGTCTTTGCAAGAACAGGAATTAATGGTGAGTTTATGATATTTTCTGATTAATGATTTGGTCCTTTGTGAGGAGCTGCACTGGACTGATAGAGCTTATGTTGAAGATTTTAGGTTCAATCCCCAGAATCTCTAAGGGCCCTTCCATACAGCCATATAGCCCAGAATATAAATGCAGATAATCCACAATATCTACTTTGAACTGGGTCATCTGAATCCACACTGCCATGTGACTCAGTTCAAAGTAGATAATGTAGGATTTTACACAGCTGTGTGAAAGGGACCTAAGGAGGGAAGGAAGATATCAGTCTGAAACCCAGAGAGCTGCCAGTCCCTGGCAAAAATATTGGTCTAGACTAGGGGTCCTCAAACTAAGGGCCGAGGGCCGAATACGGCCCTCCAAGGTCATTTACCCCGGCCCTCGCTCAGGGCCAATCTAAGTCTGAAACGACTTGAAAGCACACAACAACAACAATCCTATCTCATCAGTCAAAAGCAGACCCACACTTCCAATTGAAATACTAATATGTTTATATTTGTTTAAATTGTTCTTCATTTTAATTAGTGTATTGTTTTTAAATGTTTTTTTGCACCACAAATAAAATATGTGCAGTGTGCATAGGGATTCATTCATGCTTTTTTCAAATTATAATCCGGCCCTCTCAACAGTTTGAGGGACTGTGACCTGGCTCTCTGTTTAAAATGTTTGAGGACCCCTGGACTAGACCAATGCTTCTCAAAATGGGTGATATTGCCTCTGGGATTTGTTGGAAAAATCCATGGGGGCGGTGGTAATCTTGGGTGCCATTGGGGGCAGGCAGAGGAAGCATAAGGAAAATAAGAGATTTATTTTTTTTAAGTTTGTAAATGTTTCACTGTTGTGTACCATAGAGTCACAGTGATCACTTTATTTACCAAATGAACATACAAAATCCAAGTTATAACTGTCAGTAGTCAAGTCTACTGACAGGTCTTACCAAGCAAGTGCTGGCAGGTGACAGTGTCATGCATTGTCGGGAAGTCCAGCATGCATCAGCAGGAATATCCACATGTCATGATATTTCTTGATACAATTTAATATCAAATAGATACATCTAATGCAGAGCAGTGAACAAAACCCATTTTATTAGTTTTCTTATTTTTTAAAAAAAAATACAGCATCTTATTGTATTGTAGGATGTAGGTAGAAATACATATACATAAAAGAGTGCAAATTTGTTACTGCATCTTTCTGTTTGTTCTCTTAAAGAAGGAGGGACAAGTAATTTTTTTTCAGAAAAGGGGAGGTAGGCCAAGTAAGTTTGGGAACTTGGTCTAGACTGATGAATGTTCTGACTCAGTAAATGCACCAATGACATGCGATCTGAACAGAAAGTGGGGTCTTGTTTGAATTTGTACTACTGGTGTTCTTAGACTTCCTGTATATTCTGCATCATATTCAGATTACACAGTGCAGTAACTTGAAAAAAAATGTTTTGGGATGAACTGAAAGCTAAAGAACTCTCATTGACCTTATATCTTTCATACAGTATTTTTTAATATTGACAGTACAGTAAAATACAAAACAATTTTCTAACAGTACAGCATCTTTAATACAGTAGTTTTGGTCTGCACAACCTTGATTTTTCAAGGATTTCTATTATACCTGCCACTTAACAGGTATAATAATTCCCATGTCTTTCTGGCAATTTCTTTGTCTTTCCTTTAATGATGGGGATTTGTGCTGGAATTGCCTTGAATAGTGGCATTGCTTCTCTGGTCACCCAGTTTGACTTTTTAAAAATGTCTTTTGAAGAAATACTGTAACGTGCCTGGGCACACAATTACATAATGAGCAAGCGAGGGATAAAATAAATCTCAAAGCAGATGGAGGCTCACATGGAACATCGCATTTTCTTCTGGGGATGGTGGCTGAGGGTGGCTGAAAGGGAGGAAACAAGAACACAGCTGTGTCTATATTTGCACCTAACCATTGTGATGGGCAGTTTCTGGAGTTAATGCTCAGTTGCAATCTTCATGCACTTGGTTATGCTGCAGTGATGAGCAGCTGATCATTTCTCCAACATTTAGACTTAAGAATATCATATTTCAGATAAAGAACTGTAAACAACCATCCTTATTAAACATTGTAAAATAAAATCAGCATTGTTGGGAATCAGTAATGAATGAAAAATACATTCATTGTTCAATCTCACAAAGGGTGCAGTCTTCTCAGTTGCATGTTAGATTCATCCTTGTTTGGCAGTAGACAGTGGTCTTCGCCTAACATCCTAGCAGAATGGGCATTTATTAAATAGCTTGCTTGTTAATATTAAGTACAGCATATAAAATACCTTTTCTGTGCATTGCTTTTATGGACAGTGACAGTCCAGCTTCATAGATAAAAAACGTCTTAAATTGATAATCTTAGGAGGGCCAAAGGTCCTGAAGTTGTTTGATTGTACATGGAGGAGCAGATGTCATTGTTAAAGGAAAAGCCATTTGTTGTTCCTTATATGCTATAATAGGAGGTAAGCTGCTTGTGCACTTGTCTCCAGGATCAACTGCTCTGCCTTCCATATAACTTTCAAATCCTATCTTTGGTTTGTAATCTGATGTGTAGGAGTTGAACACAACATACAAGCTGTTTGTTCATTTACTACATAGGTGCACTTATATGTTCTGTTCTTCATTAACCAGTTGTGTTTTCAGAGACTTCGTTAGCATTTGGGGCATTTCTTTTCAAAGATTCTCATCCTTTACCAAATTTATAGTAATTCATACCATACATTAAACTCAGTTCTTAAATTTTTCTGGTTTTCCCTTCTTCTCTGATTACATTCAGTTGTAAAGATTCCACAAAATTGAGTCTAGTAGTGGGATGTTAGTGCTATATATATGTTGCAAAATATGTCTTGCCAGTTCAATTTGTTGCTTATGTTTCTTTTATGGTAAAACTGACATTTTTGCATTAATGGGGTGAAAAATACTGTATATTTTTGACATATGTACTACAATAGTTTGATGTGTCTTAATTTACTGGATTATTTTTTTTAAAAAATAATGGCAAACCATGGCATTAACAAGGAGCAGTTTCCACTTCCCAAGTGTAGGAACTTAGAGATAACCATAGGTTTGTGAAATCATCTACTCATATTTCGCATCAGGACATAATGAAATGAGAGAAAGGATAGTGAATACTGCCCAGCTTGCTGTAAATATTGCTGTTGCTTTATTCTAGTGCCCTCTTCTAAAGGTGATGAAACAATCTGATTATGAAATTTACATGACTCATATTGTTTGATTACAGGTAGGATTACTATGAATTGAGTGTTGTAAAAGTAGTATAGGGTTTGTTCATATGTCTTTTATATATTTGGGTGATTTTTGTATGAATGTGAATAGTACAAGGGTTATATTGTCCTTTGTGCTTTGCATTGAGTTTCTTTCCTGACATACATAACTATTACAAGGCTGGAATTATTTGGCACCAGGGAGGAATGCTTAATGTAAATTGGTTATTAGATAAGAGCAGATAAAAGGCATTTACTGTATATGCCACTTGGATTCCGTAGCTTAAAATGTTCACATGGGTAAACTCTGAGCATAGCGGAGTATTCTCTACAAGTTTATTTGGGGGTCTGTATGATCTTGTATAAATTTTGCAAAGAGCAAGGTATAGAACAGGGGTTCTCAAACAAAGGCCCGTGGGCCGGGTGTGGCCCTCCAAGGTCATTTACCTGGCCCTCGCTCAGGGTCAACCTAAGTCTGAAATGACTTGAAAGCACACAACAACAATTATTATTTATTTATTATTTACGTCACTTTTATCCTGCTCTTTTCAGCCCAAAGGCGAATCAGGCCGGCACACAGTCCGGCAACAATTAGATGCCACACACACACACATATATATATATATATACATATATTAGTTAAAAGCAAATAAAACACATCCTAAAATCCATATAAAAATCATAGAGGCTATAAAAACTATAAAAATCTATAACAATGTCTTCCAGTCCAATTTCTATCTCATCAGCCAAAAGCAGGCCCATACTTCCCATTGAAATACTAATAAGTTTATATTTGTTAAAATTGTTCTTCATTTTAATTATTGTATTGTTTTAAAGTGTTTTTTGTACTACAAATAAAATATGTCCAGTGTGCATAGGAATTCATTCATGTTTGTTTCAAATTATAATCCAGCCCTCCAACAGTTTGAGGGATGGCGACCTGGCCCTCTATTTAAGAAGCTTGTGGACCCCTGCCATAGACCATGGTATCCTTCTGGTATGCCTCGCAGAAATGGTTCTGGGAGGTACTGTTTTGCAGTGGCTCCGATCCTTCCCAGAAGGTGTTGTTGGGAGACACCTGCTCAGCCCCATTGTCTTGTGGGGTTCTGCAGGGCTCATTACTTCCCCCCATATTACTTAACATCTACATGAAGCCATTGAGAGAGATCATCCGGAGTTATGGGGTTTGTTGTCATAAGTACGCAAATGATGTACAACCCTATCACTCCTTTTCACCTGCAGCTAAGGAGGTGTTCAGCCTATAAAGCCCTAAACAATTCCAGTCAAACTTACCTATCCAAATGTATCTCCCTTTTAATTCCAGAGTACCGAGTCTTCCAATATAAGAGCAGCTGCCACCATCACTTCCCAATCCTACCTGTTGTCCTTTCCCTCCATCACAACTTCTTGGTTTAAGTGGATAAAGATGAATTTCCTGATGAAAAGTTCTTAGCAATACAATGACAACTTAAAAATGCAGCACACATATAGCTAATATTGTCCAGTTTTTGAGTGGTTGTAATAGTGTGGTGAGGGTCATTTTTCTTAAAGGTCTTATCCGCTCTTCAACGTGTAGCTACTCAGTGAGCTTTTGAGCTATTACAATGTAGTGCAGTGGTAATATGATTGTCCCGAGGCTTGGTTTTGGCAAATCTGTATCTTTGTTTGGAAGTATGCAAAAGCTTTGTGCAGTCAAGCCTTGCTTAGTGTTCTACAGTTCGTTAATTTTACAGAACAGCCCCAACTGTTGTTATATTTTCCTTTTAAAAATGGTTTTCAGTAACTGCAAACTCTGAAAAGGCCGCATTACAGTTTTCAGAACCTACAGGTGATAGCACATTCTGTCCAGAACTGCATAAAATTCAGTTCGGCAAACATGGTGTAAAGCACCCTGAAGATGTACAAAAGAGCCTTCTCATTTGCAATAATGGAGGACAGTGACTATAGGGTAAAGAGTGCATTGGTTAGAAAGAATAGGGAGGTGAGCCAGCATAGCAGGCATGAGCTAATTCTTTGCTTTTGTATGCCAAAATGAAATAAGAAACATCTGCAACTCAGATTTCTATTTTTGCTATGGCTATGTAAAAGTTGATAGGCAGAGAAATAATAGGGAGGGATGTCCCCACTCCACCACTGATGAATAATAAGGCATGTTTGGATAAGTGAAATAATTTAGCCAAATGAATCTTCATGTATATACATTGAATGATTGCTGCAATTTGCACTGTTCCATAAACAGTATCGGAGAAGTATTTTTCTATTTCACAGTTTGGAGTGCTACATTGGATTTTGTATTTGTGTGTGAGTGTCTGAAAGAAAATAAGTTTTAAAATGAAGAAATTGATCTTTGCCATGAGAAGGGGCTGTTAGTTGCATGGAACAAAGAAGCTTCTCTGTGGCTACTGAAGTTCTTGTGAGGCCATTTTTTTAAAAACAGGAGGTGAAAAGGAGACGAGCTCCACGTGCTAATAGATGGTCAACTCTTTATTTTTTTAAAAGCTCAACTCATTTCAGCCTGTATAAAGAAAGGCCTATTTCAGCAGCATTCACTAGAGAAATCTGAAGTTGTAGACAACTCTCTCCAAAAGGTTGGACCATTCAGTAATTTTACAGGTATAAATAATTGATCATCAGTTAGCTTATGGAACTTGCCTCATCTTTTGTTTCCTGCTAATACACTTGTTTTTCAGTGTACCCTCTTTACATTGTATTTCAAACATATTTCTCCTGATGCACAGTCTAAAATTTGCAGTACAAAAATTAAATTTAGCATTGTAAACAGAAGAATATAATGAAATGTCATTTGCCATAGTTCTTTCTCTTTGATTATGATATCAATGATTTCCAAAGTCTCCACTAAAATAAGATCAATAAAATATGAAAGACCTGAAAACTGGCTGGTGGAGCTCCCATCCATTTTTAGTTGTTACACAGATGTGCTCAAACTTAAACATGAGCTTTAAAAAACTTTTCAGTTTGTACTGAAGCATATTGTTTACAGACTCTTTTTGTCTTGCTTGTGTCTCTATAATTGCATTTCCAGCCCTCTGGGGTGTGACTTAATATGCCTTGTTCATGCACCACTGTATAAATGATGATGACTGCTTGGTGCAAGTGGTGGGTGAAGAGATCAAAGAACATTTTTCCTACTGAGATCTTCCTTTCCCCATTCTTGCATATGTATATGTACTTAAAATTCTTGGCTAGTTCTCAGAACACCCATATCGTCTTTGACCAGTGTTCATCTTTTCTTCTTCCCTTTATTAGATGGAATATCATTAATTTTTGAAGCAAATGCCATTTACCTTATACATTTCCATGACCATTGGCTATTTAGTAAAAAGTTATTATTATTTGTTGAACGGAGATTACTGTATACCATTTAAATTAAAGCAAATTATTTGCATTATTTCATTAGAGTCATGAAGAATTAATAGCCACGAGTTTAGAATTATGACATAATATAGATCGGCACAGAACTTTTACATAAGTAGAATAGTAAATTAAACTATTTCTATTCTAATTGAATTGTCACTTAAATCTACAGATTTGGGAGACTGAAGTCCAGGATTTATGTTCTTGTATCTTGTTTTCCTCTCTTATGCCATTTTGATCTTCCTTGTGTGCTCCTTTAGAGAATTTTGTCTGATATAGCCCCTAACATATTTAGTCTAACATATATTAAAATACTTTTTTTTGTAAGACTGTCACATCATAAAAAGTCCACAAAACACAATTGCACATGTTGAGATCTATAGACATATTATTTACTTTTATGTTTAACAAAATTGGTTGCTGGTTCAAATGTACAGGCAGTCCCCAAGTTACAAACATCCGACTTACAAACGACTCATAGTTAAGAATGGAGGTGAGATAATAGTAAGTGAGAGAAATCTACCCCTAGGAAGGGAAATTTGCTCCTGTAAGAATTATCATGGCGAAAAAGTGTCTCCCCTGAAGCATTATTACCAATCCTTGTTTCCAAAACAAGCCATTTTTTTCAAAATCCAATTATCACATGGACAAAAAGTGAGGTGAAATCTTCTGAACAGGGAAGCAGACAGCAAAAAAACCCCACCCTATTCTAGGTGTAAATGCAATTAACGAATGTCTTGATTTTGATATTAACGATGATGAAAATTATTGAAACCATATGAAAAACTCATATTCTACCAAGGAATATTGTTCTTTCTGTGTTTTTACTGTAGTGTCTTTAGTTGGTCTTGCAGACCTACTTGTTTTGTAAAAATGTAGACTTACAGTATGAGGACATTACTTCTAATCATCAGCCAGAATGTTTACCATACTTTTGTGTACCTGTGTAGCTAATATTTGATCTTTCTCCCTCGCCCCCTTCTCTTAACTGGGATTCCTCATTTACTTTTTTAACATGTGTATATTAAAGAAAAAGTACAGGAAGACTTGGTTCTCATCTTGCAGATGCCATTGCAGTCCCTTCTTAGGGAGTTCCTGATAGAACTGAGCTATCTAAAAGGATATGTTTAGTGTGCTGCTACAAGTCGGGTTAAAGCCCTTTAAAACCTACAACACTGACTTTTGGTGACTAGATTTATTGCTTTCACACATAAACACTAACTGACCACTGAAAGATCTGAAAAACATGTATCATCTTGCACAACCCTTGAAACTGCAAGGCGCAGGGGGCATGATTTGCCTCTTTTTGGATCCCATTACATTCCACCCCACTCCCTTGGGTCAGTTGTAGTTAATTGAGTAAGAGTTCCTCTTTATTTTTTGAAGATAGTTGAGAAGAGGTGGTGAAGATCATAATTACTGCACCTGCAGAGTAAGTTATAATAAATAAATAACAAGTCAAGATAATTGTAGAAGTTATCAGAGTAATGCTCTTACCCATAAACCCATCTCTGCACAAATTCAGCTATTGGTAGCTGTTAACATCATTCTTTTCTATGTTCCATTACTGCAGTGAACAAAATTGGGCCATTTTTTTGGTTAGAAAAGAGCATATTAGAATGTAATTGTGTCAAAGCATGTGCTTCATTTAGTTCTGAGTATATATTTGCTAGTACAGTAATATAAGCAAAATAGCTGATGAGCATTCCCTCTTTATTAGTTTTATTTTCGATAACCCTTTTAGATAGCCATTTCTTATTAATCTTGCTCTCCAGGAATACCTGGATGAAACAATTTTTATAAGCTAATCATCTGTGGACAATTCTATCAAGTGACTGGGTGAACGGCTATTTATAATTTTTCCACTGCATCAGAGGCTTTTGTGCTATGTTATTAGGGTATCTGCCCTCCAAACTAATATGCAAAAGTTCCAGTATTTATGGCAGGCTTCAGCATTTTCTCTGAGAACAAGGTTCATGTAAGAATTTATGTGTAGTTGCATGAGATCCACAGCTTCTGCTCTATAACAACATGTAACTATTACCTCAGAATGGTCTTTCCTTAATTACATTGTTCAGTTTAATTTGTGTAGACTTTCTTACTATAAAAAAGCTTGATATGGAAAGAAACTAACCTGGTGAATATTTAGAAATGCTTTGTTTGTACATATCTGTACATATTCATAGAATTGTGTACATTTGAGAATTCAGGACTATTTTGGCATCTGAAGAGGTTTCATAATTTGCGGAAATGTTTCCTGTAATCAGTGGGTCATGCTTTGTTCTGAATGGCATGATTGAAGAAAGAGGAGCAAGTCAATACTAGCATCATATGCATTCTTGCTTCTTGCATATTGTGTGCCACGTTTTGCTTTGTTCAGTACTATTTTGATACACACTGATATTGCCATTGTAAAGTCAAGTTGGACAATGCAATTGGAAAATGATTTTAATAAGGAGGTGCTGATGATTTATGTGTTTTATTGTTTTTATGTGGTTTTTCTATTTAATGCTAAATGTTTTAATTGTATTTTATATCTGTTGGGGCATTGAATTGTTGCCGCCTTGAGTCACCTTTGGGCTGAATACAAATGCAATAAATAAATAAATAATGAATTCTCAAGGCGGGGAGGGATTTAGAAAACTGGAGACAATACTCATGACATGGCAGTCAACACAGTTGTGTTCTGCAGTACTCTATAAACATTTTGGTACCTCAGCTTTATAAATGTGTATGCCTAGCTCAGGACGAGAATCAATATTGTCTAGTTAAAGAGTATGCTATATATAATCTTGCTGAAACATTAAATTTCTGTATACAGGCAGTCCCTGAGTTGCAAACATCCGACTTACAAACAACTCATAGTTAAGAATTGGGGTGAGACAACAGAAAGTGAGAGAAATCTACTTCTTGGAAGGAAAATTCACTCCTGAGAAGGTTATCAAGTGTACAAGATGTCTCAGCTGAAGCTTTTGTTACCAATCCTTGTTTCCACAACAATCTATTTTTATATATATATATATATATATATATATATATATATATATATAATCACAGGGACAGAAAGTGGAGTAAAATCTTCTGAGCAGGGACACAGACAGCAAAATAGACACTACTGGGATGTTGACCCTTCTGTATTCTGTCCAAAGCTTGCTCTCTCTCTCTCTCTTTCTTTCTATATATATTTGACTGGACTTAACGCTTAAAAATATACTTGTTCTGGTGTAGATACAAATTCAACTACAAATTCAACTACAGAACCTATCTTTTTCGTAACTTGGGGACTGCCTGTATATGTCAGCTTGGAGTCATCACTGGACTCATCACTGAGCAGCTTGGGAGTGATCCTGGACTCATCACAGAGTCTGGAACCCCAGGTCTCAGTGGTGGCCACTGAGCTTTTGCAGTTAAAACTTGTGCGCCAGCTGCGCCCGTATCTTGGGGGGTCTGACTTGGCCACGATGGTCCATGCTCTGGTTACATCCCAAATAGACTACTGCAACACACTCTATGTGGGGTTGCCTCCGAAGTCAGCTCCATTGGCTGCCTATTAGCTTCCGGGCTCGATTCAAAGTGCTAGTGTTAACCTATAAAGCCCTAAACGGTTCCAGTCCAGTTTACCTGTCTGAATGTATCTCCATCTATGAACCATCTAGGATCATAAGATTATCCGGGGAGGCCCTGTTCTCGGTCCCACTGCCATCGCAGTCATGTTTAGTGGGGATGAGAGACAGGGCTTCCGTGGTGTCCCCTCGACTGTGGAACTTCCTCCCTAATGAGGTTAGGGAGGAAGTTCCCTCCCTTCTGACCTTCTGGAAGAAACTTACATCCTTGTTATGAGATCAAGAGTTCACAGAATAGTTGTTTTACTGGGAAGACAAGATTTCATTGGACTGTACTTGGACTGTTTTGGGTGACTATTTTAATATGGCGATTTTAATATGGCAACCTAGTTCTAATGTATATATTATAACTATTTTAATGTATATGGATGTATTTATTATGTTTTGTATGTCATGTTTGGCATTGAATTGTTGCCTGTTTGGAAGCCGTTCTGAGTCCCTCCTTGAAGGTCGAAAAGGACGGGGTATAAATGCCTGAAGTAAACAAACAAATAAATAAATATGTACAGACATAAGGTGATGCAGATTGGGGAAAAACTGTACCTCTCTATCTTTTTTAAGGGACATGCATGAACATGTAATCATAAAGATGAAAAAAACTAAAAAAAAAAATCCTGAATGAATGGCTCATGAAAAAGTGTCTATTCATAAAAGGTGATATCATAGTAACTGAATGGAAAACAACTATAAATGTTAAATACATGAAAGTAATTTAAATGTGAAATATAATCAGTAGTGTGCATTTTCACATTTTAATTTTAATGAGATTTCCAGATTAGTCAAAACTACAAAATATTCTTGAGGACAAATATGTTGTTTTGCTCCGGGACTGTGGTGCAGCTGTCGTGAGTGTCAGCTGCATTAAGATCACTTCTGATCACAAGGTCATGAGTTCAAAGCCAGCCCTGGTGGGAGTGAGCTTCCGACCAATTGTGTAGCTTGTTGTTGACCTTTGCAACCCAAAAGACAGTTGCATCTATCAAGTAGGAAAATTAGGTACCACCTATGTGTGGGGAGGCTAATTTAACAAAATTTATGAGGCCATAAAAAGACTCCAGCAAAGCACTCAAGCAAAAGCATGCGGGGAATGCGGAAGTACTTCATCAGTGTCGCAGATGGACGATGAAAGCGACAGCTCCCCTGGCGGCCAGAAAAAGTTAAATAGCCTCTGATTGTTGTGCGTCTTTG